>NW_027111775.1:45011-89703 GCF_000696795.3 Halyomorpha halys
TGAATTGATTGTAGGATCATACAAATAATGGAAAATTTTGTAATAGATTGTCCCTGAAGATGGCCGAATTGGCCGAAACGTTGGACATGTGAATGAAATAAATGTTTTGAGACTATAATTTGGATAGTGTTGTTGAATTATTTAGTAAAAAATTGCCATTTATTTTTGACTTCCTTTACAAGAGGCCTGTTCATCTCTGACGGAGTTAAAATTGCTTTACCCCGTCCCGGAAGCGCGAGTGCTTCTCTTGCAGCGTGATCGGCTAGTTTATTCCCTACATGACTTGGAACCCATATAAATTTAACTGATATACCCATATTGTGTAGAGTTTTTAAGTGGAAATTTTCGGATGTTTTGGATACATAAAATCTAAACCTTTTATTGAGCTTAATGAATCTGTAATTATTGTAATGTTGGTGTGGTTCAAAGACAAACATGTTTAATGATGTATTCCGACGTAACTGAGACAGTAGGAATCGAACATGGAATAATATTTTTGATTTTATGTTATTTCCTGCTCAATAAAACCTTCTTAGTATATTACAATTGTGATAATAATACTAAATAAATGTTATAAATTTTATGTTACAGAAGACTGAGCCCTTCAATGACAGCCGAAACTGAGAGACTGAGCCAAAGCGTCGCTGTCCCGAGTACCTCATCTGCAGTGGCACCCCTAGCCTCACCTGAGGACCAGGTAACTGAGTAGCTGATGAACTATTATTATAAAAATTAATCCTTTATAGCTAAAGCGAATATAATAATAAACATCTGATAGTAAGAAATTAAAAGGCAAATCCTGGGAACGGGAAATACATGGAATTTTTATTCAACATTTACTGCTAATAATCAAAAAGTAATGTATTTTATCTTTAAGTTTTCAATACACTTTTTACTTTATTTATAGATTTCCTGAACACTTCAAATTACTAATGAATAATAAATGTTTTTTACTATAATAAAGTAATTTATTTTTGTATAATAAATAAATATTTATTATATTGTCATATAAATCGAGATTTTTCATAAAATATTATACTTACTCTTCTAAACTTACTTTATTTTTTGGAAGATCATTGATTGAACGTGTATTGTATAAGAGGAAGATGGTCCTGGTCCTGTCAAAAGAATTCAAATAGTTATAAAACTTTTCTTATGGCCAAACGTTTCGTTCTACATTTCAGGGCTGAAAAAGATACAAACAACTAAAATAATGTAGCATAGTAAGAGAGTAGATAATAAAATTAAACTAAGATATGGCTAAAAATTATTTAAAATAAGTGAAAATTTATATGAAAATTAACAAAGTAAATAAAAAAAATATAAATGAAATGTAAAGTTAAAAGTATTAATATACAAGAATTACAGAAAGTTATTAAATAATTAATGAAAACAGAAATAATAATAAATAAACAATTAGATAAAAAGAGAATATAAAATACAGTACACACTAAAAGGCAGACCATGAGAGAAATAAGAATAAAATAAAGATAAAGAAAATAAAGAGAAAAAAGGACACCCAGCTTTCTAGATGAAGGAGAGCTGAATTAACTTAAGGCAGATGCAAGGTATCAACAGGGTAGGAGAGTAGGGGAATTTGACGATTTACAAATACGATTCATTTAGAAGCAAAAGTACATTAAAAAATGGTAAAATAAGATAATATTAGGAAAATTTAAAATCAATAAATAATTTTATTGCTATTTATGGGTAAATATCTGGCGGTCGAGCGTGATTCTGACCAAATCACCTCCTTGCACAACCATTGGTCTAGTATAGTACTTCCTTACAAAGTAGTAAACCCCTGACCCTCCATGGGTTGTAGCGGAATAGATTTTAATTTAATATTAATTGCTATTTGAGTTTTTTTTACATTCTATCTTCTTTATTTTCATAATAAAAATAAAATCACTCCTCAAACTGAGAAATGGCTTAAATTTAATGTTAAATATAGCAAACATTTTTTTTTTCTTGTTCGCAATAAATCATGTCTTTTGCAATAGTTTCTAGGTTGTTTATTTTTTCTCAAAGTCAATTTATGTGAACTAGATAAAAATCTATTATTAATAATATGATAAAAAGTCAAATCATTATAATCAAATGGTTTGGGGAAGATGACAAGTCATGATTTACGACAAAAAAAATTGTATATAAAATGTTCTTTTATTCCTCTAAAATGCTAATTATTGTAATATAAAATTACAATAATAATAATCGACCGCCAAGATAATTGGCCATACGAAGTCAAAGATACATATTCAATGCCATACTACTTACAACTACTATTTACAAATTACTGTATTCAACTTGTCTCCTAGAGTAACCTTCAACAACTCTGTTGGACTATTACTCTTATCACCTACACTTTTGCATAATATCTCTTATCTCTACCATGAGGGGATTTATTTGTTAGACAATATACAATTGTGAGGAATATGATAATATTTCTGTCACGAACCATTCAATTGTACATATATATATGTATATTTACTAAAATCCAATTTTGTATATTTAGTTTTCTTTTTTTCAGATTTAGTTACTCTTTTCTTAAAAATATAATCAATATGTATAAATATAAAATATATTATAATAATCAAATAAAAAGGATGGTATGATTATTATTATATTTTTTGCTATTCGATACCATAATTAGTTAATGTAGGACGTACGTATATTGGACTGACGCCTCTCTCATTTCTCCATGCTAGAAAAATTGAAAAGTAAGAAGTAAAATTAAATTATTAACTTAAATATTGAATACTTTATTGTAAATAAAATTTACATGGAAGGAACATCGATTATGGAGAAACTACCAATCAGTAAATAATCAACTTGGATCCAGCCTCAACCCTTGTAATATTAGAAGCTGCTTTGGTTAAGGTTGGAAAATATTTGATTAGGCTGGAGATAGCTAATTAACACGTTAACTAGTTCTTGGTCGTTTAGATATTGCTGTCTTTGCACTTTGTCCGAGCAAATGTTTGCTAAGGCAGTTATTGGACGTATGTGCTGTGAGAAAATCATTTAGAAAAGTCTCTAATTTAATTTGGCTAAAAAATATCATTGGTCTGCTTATTCATAATCCTTACATTCAGCTTATTTTTATAGTTGATCGCATAAGGTGGCAATGTGCGTGGATCCGCCATTTGTGTCCTTTGACAGAGCATTTCGTATCCACTAAAACAGTTATTTATACCTAGTATAGGTAATGTACGTTACAATCTTAAAGAGAATATAACAACAGAAATAATTAGAGTTACTCGTTCCTCTTCGTCCTGCCTCCAGTATCCCATGATAACAGGTCCTCTTATTCGACACTGAAAGCTTTTACTAATTGCAAGTATTTCCAACAGAACACTACTCCAAAGCTTTCACACCCCTTTTCTCCTAGACCTCATAGCAACTGAATTCTCAAAATTCCATACATACTTTTTTAATCATCCTAATCCTTTGGTTCAACCCTAATCCAGTTCCACCCATCCTTACAACCCGCTTCGAAGGTTGAAACGGCAGTGGCCATGAGACCTTTTGTATAATAAAAATGGACAATTGAAGTTCTCCGTTCATTTAGAGTGATTGCAGCTTTAGCACACTTACTCAGCCTCCACTGGCTCATTATCATGACGCGGTGAGAGGGCTGCGCTGAGATCTCCAAAAACTCTGCTCTACCCCTCATACGTGGGCTCGGCGATCCTCCGGTCGAGAATATAAATATTGTATACAATTTATTTTACATTGTTCGATTATATATTTTTTTTTTCCTGTTCATATCATATACAGATTAAATTTTTTAATTTTTATTATGTTTATTTGTTTTTCTCTTTTTATTTTTGGTATGAAGGTTTTCAATTTGCAATATTGCTCATTGCCCACGATTGTGGCTGATTGTAATAATACTAATTAATAAAAGAAAATTTAAAAACAAATAATAATTACTGCTCTAAACTCATTAAAAAAAACTACTTTTATCGAGCTAAAATTTATGGTTTATTGCCGAAACATGAAATATGCGTCATTTTTATTTATTCAAACAATGGCGAATTAGAAATTATTTTTTTTATTATTTTGCATATAATTCGTTCTTATTATATTTTATATTATTTGCATGTCATAAAGACAAGATTTTCCCGTAACAAAAGCCCATACTTAGATAATTTAAGGACACTCTAGGAGACAAGTATATATAGTTTGTAGATAGAAGTTGCACATAGTATGCAATAGAGTGAGTTTTTTCCACTTCATATAAATAAGGTGTATCTTACAACAATCACATTCTGTAACTCACTTCAATTGTTTGAGATAAAAATGTGAGCGTGGTGACACAAAACTATCGTTCCCTTAATTACTGCATTTACCGTACTTTCTATTGATATTATATATTATTTAATAACTTATATACTTACTTAATACTATTATATTATTTCGTGATATAGGTGCCATTGACGATACCCCACGCTGCCTCCATGGACGGACTGTCGGGCAGTCGGAGGCCGACACCCGAACCAATGCCGAAGCCGCCAGCCCGCTCAGCAACTTGCTCCGTCCGTAAGTCTTATCTATCTGTATTGATACATAAACATCAACAAATATATTTGAATATATCATATATCTGAAGTTATGTACTCAACTGGCACAGGCTTATATGTTTTCAATAAAAAGTATTCAAAAGTTTGTGTCTGTTTGTACACCACGCATTGTTGCCTATGCAAAGTCAGTGTTGTATGTAATGTCTGCATAATGTAAAAGAATGCGAATTGATGTTATTTATATTTGTAGAGTGTTTTATATTGTAATGGATGAAATGAACGATGAAGGTGAAGTAGTAGCAACTAAAACCAACTCTAACATACATAAAGTCGGAATGCATACGTTTTAGGCTAAGTTTACCTCATGAATAATAATAAAAACTTTTACTTTTAGGTTTAAACAGGATCACCATTGCATTATAGCAAAAAAAGCTTCCTAAAGTTTATTACTATTTTTTAGTGAAACAGATATATAGAGAATAAGCGCGAGGTCACTGGAGCTGAGTGAACAACATCTGGTCTGCGGTGGTGCCAGTTCGATTCCGGTCTGGGCAAGTTGACCTTCATTTTAGTGGCTGTCTGAAGGAATAAAGACTTTGCATCTAAAGCATTGAATTATAAAGCAAAAATAAGCACTATAATGTACGAGCTTTGTAAAAATAAAAAAAATAAAATTAAGGAGAAACTCGAAAAAAATTCGGGCGGCTGCTTAACTAAGTTGCTAATACACAGCATACTGATAAGTCAAATTGAAAATATTAAAATTAATGAGAGATTATTTTTTTGACTAGTGGAAAGTATTTTTCCCCCTTTTTTGATTCACAGAGGTAAGAATACTTAACGAAGGTCTAGTCCAAATGATGAAGTAGGATTCCCAGTGAGTCCAGAATAATGGTTTCCGCAATGCTCTGAAACTGGTCTCTCTCAACATCCAATCCCTCCACAAGCATGAGTGAAGGTTCCTATACTTCAGAATCAAAGCCCTTTTACCAAAAATCGTCCTCTTTATACTTTGCCTGTAAGTAAGGAAAGCATTTTGTAAAAACGTCTTCTTACTTTGCCTGTATCATGGCACTCTGATCCTTGTCATTCGTTTTGAATCTTATCGTGTAATCTACAATTAATACTTCAGTTGCACCAAACGCTAAAATGTCAACAAAGATTGCAGAACCCAGTATATCTACGCGATACACATCTCGGAAATATGAATTATGTTTCTTCTGCAGCAGTTCGGCTATTTTATACCTTATATTAGTGTTCCACCGGGTGACAGTGAGTATGTTGTTACAATAGAAAAAATTAAAGTAAAAAAAACATATCTGGTTGAGATGGAGAAATGTTCCTTTTGTTCAAGATATGTTTAAGCTTAGATCAGGTTGACAAGTCAATATATCAATGAAAAATGGACAAAAAATGAAAATAATTATAAAATTCATATTTGTGTTAATTTATTACAACTTTAAACAACAAATAATAAAAAAAAAAAATTGGTTTGTCCACTCACTCCACTATCTTAACCATGCAAGTACAAGTGAAAAACAAACATTGTAAGCTGTATATTCTCTGATCCTGGAGCAATTTAGATCTTTTTTATGAAGTTTGGTTTTTTAAAAAACAATTACTAGAACTTAACATTTAACTTAAAATTATTCTCTAATACTTAATTTATTAAGGCAGTACTAATGTTATAATTTCCCCCCTATGTTTTTTCTTCTTTAGTTTTTCAAATTATTTTTCTTCACCCGTTATGTTGCTTTTTTTTTTATTTATTTATTTTTTTTTTTATATATATTTCTTACTTTTATCCATCTAAGTAACGTATTCTTAACGTATCGAAATACTGAACTTGTAAACGTATTCTTGACTTCCAACTTATTTTTTGAACTCAGAAATTGGCAGCAGATACGTCACTTTTAGATCTTCACCAATTCGGTACAGTTTTTACGTTTTATTTCTTTTTACACCCCTTCTCGTTATCTACTCTTTTCTTGTTAATTATTATTGTCATATTTACTAATTATTCCTTTTGTTTTATACAATATTATATTTTATTTACTTCATTAATTATTTATATTTTATTTCTCATTTCTTTCCGTCACTTTAATTTTGAATAATTAATATTAAATTAAAATATAGATATTTCTTTATTCCTTTTGGATTATACAGGGTTAAGTGACCAAACTGAAAATATGAACTATGGACCTCAATACAAGAAAAAAGTTCCTCTGGTATGTCTGCAATCGCTTTCTTAGAGTTATTCATACCTAAAGATTTTCATCGTTACGAATTATTTACGTTATATTAAATAAATAAAACCTATTTATTTGTTCTAACCACTTTAATAATTAAATTTAAACATTAATATTCATATTAAATATTGTACGAAGTGAAAATATGTCCGCAAACGCTTTGTTTAGGAGATGGGTTTGATAGAATACTAATATGGCCTTTATTCCTAACTGTATAAAAACTATTGGCAACATAAGGATTAATACTATTTGAAACTGTTAATAACATTTATCAGTTTGTAAGAGGCTTTCGCAGAGTACTCATCATTATGTCTTCAATTTATACAAATGGTGAATCTGTCGATATGGTGTTTGTTTACGGTATTTGCAATGCTAATGCTTTAGCTCCACGTTTCAACGTCTTAGAGAAACTGATACATTTGCTATAATTACGTACTGATGTTATATTGCCCCAAATTATCCTAATCAATGGATATGCCCTGCAGGACCCATGGCTTGGCCTGCTCTCCAGACCTCACACCACTGGATTTTTTTTGTGGAGTGATATTAAACAAAAAGTCTATGAAAGGCCGGCCAATGATCTTGATTCCTTACGAAGAAGGATAATTGAATAATACAATAATAATACAAATCCAATTCTATTTGCCACATCTCCTGTTGAAGAAAGATGCCGAACGTGTCTTAATGCTCAAGGAAATCACTTTAAATATGAATTTAATGTTTACGTTTATTTAATAAAGTAGTTGGAACAAATAAATAAGTTTTATTTATTTCATATAGCCGAAATAATTCATAACAATGAAAATCTTAAGGTGTGAAAATATTCTAAACAAGGCGGTTGCGGACATACCTTCAAAGGATTTTTTTTTTCTTGTTTTGAAGTCCTTAATTCATATGTTCAGTCTGGCCACTTAACCCTGAAACATCTTGTATAACGTTATGTTTTTATTTATATAGTCCTCTTATTTTATAAACATATTTAATGACCTGCTTGTACATATATTTTCATCTTATTTTAATTAATTTTCATTTTGTACATATATTTACTGAATAGATTTTCATATATATTTTATTATTTGTTCTTTCCTCTTACTTAATTTCAATATTGCTTTTGTGTTGATTTGATTCGACAAAAAACGATAATGTCAGGTTTATATCTGCACATATTGTAAGCAGGTCAATATTTACACAGTGATGACGATCGGTTTTAAAATTAAAAAGTTACTTTTTAAACTGTTTTAATAATATTTATTACGGTAATTAACAGAGTTGATAAAATATTATTGAGTGCGCTAATTCTCTGTTAATAAAATGTTTTCCTGAAACTCTTTGACGTTAAATAATTCATATGCTGTCATCTACAGAACGAGAATCTTCCCTTGTCAGATTTACTCTGGGTTCTTTTAATTCTTCACACAGAGGGATTGTCGTTAAATGGTAATAATTCTAGGCTGCATTACTAAAAATTTGAAATAACTAACTTAAAAATTAAATACTATATTAAAAAATAAAATAGAAAAATCTATGGGCCCAGGAAAACACAAGAAAGATACAGGCTAAGATCTAACGAAGAGGTATACAGAAAAATCAAAGACCTCGAAACCGAGATGAGAATCAGAAGGCTGATGTTCTGTGGGCACATGAAGGAGAAAGGATTGAATAAGAAGATCTTTAAAAGAATTGTTAGCTACAAAAACATGGGAATTTACACGAGGCAAATGAGAGAGGAATATAATTGACTTAAAATTTTAGATACCGACTGTCTAGATAGGGATACGTACAGGAAAACATTGAAAAATCTCACCAATATTGGTAGAGAATTTATTACATTATACCAAATTCGAAATTATTACAATTGAAATAATACAAAAAAATATATAAAGAATGACGTATATGTGATTAATTAAATAAGTAAGTAGAATGACAAAATTAAAGTATTAGATATAAAGGTGTATAAGTTAAGAGTTGTAAGTAATATAAATAACAGTAATTGGATGTGTTGAACATAACTAATGAAGTGGGTGAGGAATAAAGAATAATAGAAGAGAGGAAAAATGGTAGAAAATAATAAAAGTTAGTTTATAAAAGAAACATTCCTATCTAGGAGAGATAATCAGTAGCAACGGTTCGGATTGGACACCCTTAGGAAAAAGAATAGCCAAACTGGAAAAACTGAACTTGCCCAACAGAAACGCTTACATCAAGAAAGGTTTGTCCTACAAATTGTCAATGCAAAAATAAGACACTACAGTACAGTGCAGTAGTAAGGTCAGTGATACTGTATAGTATGGAAACAGTTAGTCTTCCGAGCCTGGAGAGGGTCCTGAAGATTGGGAGGGAAATTCTGAGGAGGATCCACGGACCCAAAATAACGCAAGAGGAGTATAAGAGAAACTTCAATGAGGAAATAAGTAATTTGGAAGACCTGGTCATCGAGACCAGGAGAATGAGTTTTATGGACACATGGTCAGAATGAAAAAGAGAGTCTAAATAAGAAAATTTTCAACAAAGTTTGCAGCTATAAAAGTATAAGGGGATATGTAAAAACAAACATATGTAAAACAAAAAAGAGGAACAGGATAGACTAAAAAGAACAGATAAAGACTGCATGAATAGAGAGCATTTTGGGAACTATAAGAGATTGGAGTACTTGTGGGGAAAGAAGGAGATACGAGGGAGAAAATGGATTGAGGAAGAGTGGAACAGGAAGGAACAGTCCAGGAGGATGAAAGTATGAGAGTAGAAGGAAGGCGTAAGGTGTGAGGATAAATCGAAAATGATATACGCGTGGTCCTTCTTGGCTGGTTCGTGAAAAAAAACAAAAAACATACCGTCTAGAAGCAGGTCAAAAGGTAACCTATGGACCGAAATAAAAAAATTAAGTTCTTCAATACTACTTAAATACCATTTTATTACTATACCATATTAAAAAAATCGGCATTTAACCTATATCAGATCACTTCAATGGAATAACACTTGAGTCATATTGAAGATCTCTTTATTACACATAAAAAAAAAATTATTTTTGTTATATTCGTTCCCGGTGTCAGTTGCATTCGAAATTTAATCATATAAAGGACATAAAAAAGACACACTAAATGTTTTTATATTTCAGAACATTATTGGTATGAGTATATAACGACGGTTTTAAATGGCGAAGATTTTATTATAGCTGGGCTTTTATTACAGCCGATCGAATAAAATAAAGACTAAAATGGAAATAAGAGTTTTATTCTGAAATTTATAGTCTTAAAATCAAAATATTTTACTGATTAAATCAAGATCAGTATGAAATAATTAAAAAGATATAAATGTAGGAAGTAAAGGAAGGGATAGTATTTATTGAAAACGGTTTTTGTAAATTATTTAGATATAAAAACCAAAACTCCGTTATAAAGACAATTTTTAATTTATAATCTTAAACACATTTTTGAGAATGGTTAATTTTGTTAAAATAAATAATTTAATTTCTATCCATTTTAGTCTCAACACATTTTATTTTTCTTAAAAGTCCGACGTTTTGGCCAATCCGGCCATCCTTAGGGACAATCCTTATACAATTTTAGAACTAAATGATTTAAAAACTCAACTTCATGCAGACTATTCTGCCCAGGACAAAAGTTTCTAATTAGTCAATATTCACATTAAAACCAAAATTAAAGTTCATTTATCACAGTCACTATTTGTTAAAACTTTATCACAACCTAAGCTATTAATTTAAGATAAAGTTTTAACAAATAGTGACTGTGATAAATGAACTTTAATTTTGGTTTTAATGTGATTATTGACTAATTAGAAACTGTTGTTTTGACCTGGGCAGAATAGCCTGCATTAAGTGGAATTTTTAAATCATTTAGTTCTAAAATTGTATTAAGATTGTCCCTAAGGATGGCCGGATTGGCCGAAACGTCGAACTTTTAAGAAAAATAAAATGCGTTGAGACTAAAATGGATAGAAATTAAATTATTTATTGAGACAATTTTTTTTTTATTTATTTAATGCCAGGACGATCAGGTGGGCCTTACATGGTTAATATACATTACATTTTTTTTTTAATAATTGATTATTGGGTATAGTCTCATACAAAAGACAACCCCAACACAATATACAATGTTAGAAATAAAAAAAAATTAAGATATAATAAATAGATAAAAATAACAAATCTTAACAACAAGAACAACTTAAGAACAATAAGGTAAATAGCAAAAACCATGACATTTTATAGACCTAACTAACCAAACTATGGGGAATAAAAATAACAAGTTATGGAAAAAAGGAATTAAGAAACTCCAGGCTATTTTTTTTTAATGACCATCTTTCTGGTAACATACGAGGAGGGGGGAGGTATCTGCAGATTAAAAATGGACCCCTCCCTTAGGCAGAATTCGAACCTGTGCCGCTCCAGGCTTTTACTTGTGAATTCTCTCCTCTGTTTCAGGGAAATTTTGTTTGTTAGCTTGTTGCTTAAAAAAACGCGACTTATGCTCCTATAGCTATCGCAAGATGAATATATTGAAGGACATATATAAAGGTAACAAAAAGACTTTACTATAAAAATGTAATTTTAAAGAGTTTCGACAAAAAAATAAATAAAATTAAAGCAAATGATTCATAATGTCGCAATATCCTGCCAAATTGGCTTTGGGCCTGTTCGCTGTCATCCTAAAAGATCTTCTAGGCCTTGTAAATTACCACATTACATCCTAATTGCTCTAAAAAATAAATCGCGGTTGAACTTGGCATTATCCAGAAGTGTTGAGCAAAAAATAATGACAATTACATTTCTTACCAATTACTCAATTATTATAATTTGAAATTTGCTAAAAACATTTAAAATTATTTTATTTAATTGTTCTTGTAATAAATTTTAACAAAGAAGGTTGACTGTGATAAAAAGTTTTTATTCTTAATTTGATGTGAACAATTGAGTATTGAGGGTAATTTGTGGTCTGATATAAATGACCTCGGCAGAATAGCCTGCATAAAGTTGTTTTTTTAATGAGGTGGTTCTAAAATTTTATTAAGATTGTCCTTGAGGATGGCCGAATTGGCCAAAACGTCGGATTTATAAAGGAATAAAAAATGTTTAGATACTAAAATGAATAAAATTTTATTTATTGAAACTATATTAACCAGTCTTAAAAAAGTGTAAAGACTATAAATAATGTAAAATTATGATCAGGGCACTACTGTACTTTGATGAGAGATGAGATGAACTACTTAGGTTTTCAGAGGGAGGAACTTCATTAGGTACATATTATTTACTATGAACTGTATTTCGATTCTATAACTATGTTTCAATTCAAATATATACATAAGGACATATGATTGGATTGGCGAATTGAGTATTTGGGACATCTAGATCGGATAAGGAATGATTGATCTATAAAATGCAGGAATGAACTAAGAAATGATTTTCTGACCTTTTCTATTTTACAAATTTCATAGAATTTTTTAATTGGGCATTCGCAATTTTTTAAAGTGTATATCAACATTTAGATTTATAACTGGTCAATGACCTGTACAATACCAATTTCATTGTTATCATAATAAATTTAAATTTTGTTATATATTTAAAAAAATTGTATCTTTCCAGACTGGTTGTAAGTTGAAGAAGGGCAGCATCACCGAAACGTTCAAAAGAGCAATGTAGGATAGGAGGTTTAAATTTTATAAACTAAAAAAGTAGTTTATATGGATAATGTTTGTCAAGCATTTATTTATTTGGAAAATAAAGTAGTGATGATGAGTGTAAAATACTTTACTTTATTTATATGATGAGTGAAGATAAGGGTCTAAGACATACTCTGAGCAACTAATATCTAAAGACTACTATGTACAACTTGTCTCCTAGAGTGTTCTTTATTTGGCACCTCTGTTCGACTACTCTCTAGCTGATCTCTACAATAATCAGTTATCTCTAACATATGGAGAAACTTATGTACCATATGAGAAAATCGCTGGAGAGGGTTGTTGATTGGGGGGAGGTGTGGATGGATGGAGATTTGAAAAGAAGGATAAAGGCAAGCATGAGATGAAGGGCTTCCCAACATCTGGAAATAATAAAATAATTTGAGAAGATCTATGTCAAAGTTAAATAGGTGTATTTTATGAGAGTCTTAATTGACAATATCCTAGCTGAAGTTATAAATTAAATCGCACCCTTTCTTCAAGGGGTTACATACAGGGTGTACATATCATTAACTAATGACACCCTATACCGTGAAAGCCATAAATGACAAGTGTTAAGGTTTTTACTACTCTTTGAAATAAACAGTTTAGCTATTTATTTATATTATTAAAATATAGGCATTTATAATATAAATCCAAAAGTTACAATACGATAACTACTGAATGAAACTATCCGATTTTGTATACTGACGGAAAACTGTTGTTGGTCCAGCTCACTTCAATCTTGGCGAAGTAAATTCACTCCTGCAGGGCCACTGGACAAAGGAGAAACAGAAGCAGAAGGCCGAACTGAAGACTGAAAGTGTATAGTGCATAATATCGAACTACTGCAAGCACCTATATTCCTGAAAAGGCCGTGTAGGGTGGAAATAAATGAAATGGGTACCTATGCCTTCGCATACAACTGCGAATTCTTTCGAACAAGTGAATTTCAGTGCTTTATTGCCCATGCCGAAGAAACTAATGGAGTCAATCTTCGTAAGATGTTCGCAACCGATGATGCCATGCCCTGACTAACAAATAGATTTTATAATAGAAATGGGATTGTAATGTTTCAGGTCCAACAACGATCCTCATGCCCTTTAAGAAGCGGAAAATGAGCCTCCCGATGGAATCCGGTAGTACGGCGGGCCTCTTCAGCTTCGAGGCCTACCAGGAGTTCCCCACCTTCTATCACCGGTTCAAAGCGGCTACTGGCAATTTACTGAGCGTTGCAGGTACTCCTCGTTCCTCCTTACCTTTCTGTAGTCTCTTTTGTTCTTCTTCAAACCCTTTTCTCGAACCCATTCATATTTTATCTTCTAATCTTTTTCATTCGACACCCTATACATGTTTGAATAATTTGAATTTTACTTTTCAGCCGGATAAATCAAATTTTACTTATCATTTACTTGTGAAAGGTTGCTTTCCGTTGTTCTAATAATTTTCATTTATTATTTTTGGTTCCAGAAGTTCAATAACAGGGTTGTCTATCTTACAAATCATCAAGAGCCAAAATTAAAAATTTGAACGAGGTTGCAGAACAAATAATAATTAAATACTTCAAATTTTAAACTTTAACGTATCAACAAGGTTAGTGTGTTAGGTAATGTTATCAATAAAACCAAAAGTAGTAATATTTATTTATACTGATGAAGTAATTTTTATTCATTAATAAGGAAAATATAAAGAAAAAACTTTTTATCATTTATTAATCGATACAGACTTTGCAATGAAATTCAAAATATATATTTAGAGAGAACATTGTGGTTGACCTAAGGAACGTATATCCACGACTAGTTCTGTTGTGCCAATAGTACAAGAGCCCAAGAGGAGAAAAAAGGCAGTTATCTCACCCCAATTTTTTATTACTTTAATGAAAACTATGTATAATTACTAGTCAAAATTGATGAGTCTGCCAAGTATAGGCAGGGCGAATAAAAAATGGTGGCTGTTCCAATGCGAAAAAAAGAAACTAATTTTTTCATTCGGAGCTCTATATCTCAAAAAGTAAATACAACACAAGAAAACCTAAGAGAACATCAGTTAAAGAAGAGCAAATTTTCTAAAATGTGAGCCCTAATAGGGTTATTTACGTTAAATAGTTTTCGAGATATAGCTTTTTAAAAAGCAACATTTCATAAAAATGTTGTATGGGACCTACTGAAAGATCAGTAAAATAAATTGATTTATAGTTGTTCGGACAAATTTTCATTTGCCAAATTTATATTCATCTGTGAATATCAAAAATTACTACCCCTACAAAGATAACTGTCATAAACTACATTATAGTAAGTTAAATTTCCTTTATTTTGAGTGTTGGCGTGACATATGTGCGTCTTATGGATCTAGAGATATATTTTTTTCAAAAATCCAACATTTTATACGAACAACTATAAATTAACATTTTGTCAAATATCATAAAAACTACTACTCCTACAAAGATAAACATAATTAATTATTTTTTAGTAAATTTAACTAACGTTAATTTTGGCGCTAGAAAACATCTTTACATCAAATAGTTTCTGAAATGAAGTTTTTCATAAATCAAACTTATTGTCTGAACTATAAATCAATTTATCTTAGCAAATATCGTGAAAACTACTATTCCTACGATGGTAAAAGTCATAAACTTATTTATAGTCCATTAAACTAGACATCTATACGTCTCATAGTTACTGAGATATAGATTTCTCAAAATAAATTAGCTAATTGCTAATCTTTCAGAAGATTTTTATGAATTTTTGCTTTTTAAAAACCTATATCTCGAGAAATATTGGACGTAAATAGCTCTCTTAGGGATAATATTTCAGCAAATTTACTCTTCTTTAAATAATTTTCTCTTAGATTTTCTAGTGTTGTTAGTAGGTTTTAAGATATACAGCTCCGAATGAAAAATTAATGTTTTTTTAAGGTTTTGAAACAGCCGCCATTTTTTATTCCCCCTACTTATACTTGGCAGACTCATCAAGATTGACTAGTAATCATACATAGTTTTCATTAAAGTAATCAAAAATTGGCGTAAGATAACTGCCTTTTTTTTTCCTGGCTCTTGTACTACAATCTCATGGGATGAAGTAAAGATACATCAGAAAGTTTATTTATATTTTGGTTTTTTAATTTCATTGGCGAAAACACACTTTCACATAGTGCTTCCGAACATAAATGGCATTTTTAGTCTTTAATTTCTTAACTTTTGGGGTTTCTCGTTAGGCAACGATTTGAAAAAGTCATTAGAGTGTTCTTTCCTGTACATTAGAAACATGTCAACTAGTAAATTGCATAATTCAAGATCAGGTGGTTGGTCTTCGATTGTTGCTCCAGGAGGATTACTATAAAGCAGAAGATTACTTTTGGGTCTTTTAATTTCCTGGAATATGCTACTGAACTTATCAATTATTTCTTGGATTTGGGAATCGCTGTTTGAAAAATCGCTATATTTGAATTCGTCAGCTAGTTGAAGACAACGAAGAAAGTGTATCACATGGCTTAATTCTCAACCCATTGATATTGCCATCCAAATCTGATATTGTTTGCTTTTTTTTTCCTTGCAGCCTTCTGAGTTCAAAATATTTGGATAATTGGTCGTGTCTGTTAAATTGAACTAAAAATTCTTCAAAATATATCTCAAGTTCAGTTGTTTTGAGAAATACAGGGATTTCCTTTGTTATTAATAAGAACCAATCTGCCTCATACCTCACATCGTTGTAGAGGTCAACTTGAGAACTATAAATCACTTCATCTTAACTAGCATAACTAAATCAGTAAATTTGGTTACTTTTGGCTTCTCCCTTGTTTTTTTTTTCTTTTCCTTCCATTTTTCTCTCATTATCCCTGCGTGCCTAAGTTGGACAACCCTGTTCTATAACAAAAATTTGACTTTCATAAATGCTAATACATAACAACCTGTAAACTGTTGTTCGATTCAGACATCATCAGGATTGAAAAAAGCTCACATTAATTACTTGCTAGAGTTAGTACATTGCACTTTAACATACAAAAAAATCCTAGCTTTGTCAAGTCAAAGAAAATCTTAAGTCTCCTCCATTAACTTAGTCGGGCAAGACACTCTCAACGAAGATAACTTGTCCCATTTCAAAATTATTTGAGCAAACAGCTATCATCTTACGTTTAGCTATTCATTAGCCTTTTGGTTACTTATTTGGTTTATTCATCAAACTGTTAATTTTCTGAAATTATTAAAATTTTAAACCTTCTAAATTATTATTCAAGCAATTTTGCTATGGTACAGATATGATAATTTTAAATTTCTAAGCACCCCAAAGATCACAATACTTTTACCTGTGTCAATTCCACAAATGATAAAATACGTCAAATATCAAAATTTCCAGTTTCTTTAACACCCAGTTTTAAAAGGACTTCGAAGTTATAATATAAATTCAGTTATTACATCAAACGTTCTTCTTGGTTCATACAAAATTGGAGAAGTTTACTGAAGTAGTTAGAAACTCAAGGAACACTTAAGAACTTTATTAATGTTTGTAAACAAGTGTCTACTTGGATTAATATCGGAATAAGCATTACTCAATCTATGATATATTTAAAAAAAATATATAGATTTAAGAATTATTTATTATTAATATTAATTTAACTATACTAACTTTTAGTAATTAATTAAACTATAGTTAATTCAAGAAAAGGAATGAGGTTTACCTTCTTTCGTTCAATGCCAGTAGCCAATTTCTTCTATTTTTGTATCGTTATAGTTTTACTTCTACTATCTCTACACAATCTAACAATATTCCATTCTGATGATTTTTTTTGATTTTCTCGATTTTTTTTTATTGTCTCATACATGAAAAACCCTTCGTATATATATTATATTGTATTCATTTAAAAAATCACATCCGAATTGGTCGGACCAGATGACTAAATGTAATGTAAATATTACATTTTTGATTATTAGGGCGTTTGAAGGCTATATAATTTTTAATTTAGATAAGTACAATATGAATTGATCTCACGTGGTAAAACTAATATTTAATTAACTACTAAAATAAAAATAAAGTAAAAAAATTAAATAATAATTATTAAAAAAATTAAATTAAAAAATAATAATAATAAAAATAACTAAAAAGACTTTGAAGTAAATAATAAAATCTGCAAATTTACAATTAGTGAATTAATATAATAATGAGAATAAAACAAGATGATATAGAATATGATAAAAATAAGGATCCAATAATATATATTACTAAGCGCACACATACATTGCTAATAAAGTTTGTAATATAGTAAATAAATTATGTGGAGTTGTGAAAAAAAAATACAGGCAGATATGGTCATTTGGTGAATCAAAATTAATTATAGGGAATCATAGAATTAAGAAAGTACCCAGTTCAATATTTATTTTATTTATTTTTTTTTGTTTTGTGGTTGATTTATCTATTAGTTCTTCTGGTAAGCGATTGAACAATATTATGTCAATAGTTTGAAATATCATTACTTGGATTAATTTACTGATGAAAACTTCGTTCCCAGTTTTTCCGGCAAAATATTTTCTTGCCTGTACTGAAAGTTTTGTTAAACTTTAAGGCCAAGTTATGCTTCATAGACCTTTCACAGGCACAGAGTCTCAGAGCATTATTAGACTTTTCTATTCTCTGAGTTCTTCCACAATTTCGAAATCTCAAGATGTGCCCATAATCTTAATCGGTATATATTTCTTCTTCTAGTCTACATATAGAGCCTGTGTAAGATGCGTTTAGCAATAATAATTTATCGACTACATCAAATAAATATATCTTGCATTAAATAAGATTATATTTTAAAAATTAAAAAAAAAGAATGGTATAAATGTCGTAATTTCATAGAAAAAGTAGAATTATCAACTCGTGCTTTTGAGCAAAAGTGGTTTTCAATTGAACTAATCGCTGGGCTGTATCCTTATTTATCACTGCCTTGTCGAACAATAATCAACGTAGGGTCCCGTAAATGAATGAATATTTGGGCAGGACCAAATCCGCACGCCCGATACGCGGGTTTTTTATTAATGCCTGATCGGTGGATTTCTTATCTGTTACTATCCTCTTCAAGCATTCAGGCCGTGTTTCTCAGATTTTATTAAATCCGCCAACGATCTAGATTAGTTCTTGTATAAGATAAACCTGTTTTTCTGATCATATCTGCGATCCCATGACTTTCATGAATTCTTAACATTTAAAAACGAGTTGCATTTAAATAAATGTGACGCTTGTGGATATTTTATTTATTTTATATGGTGAATTAATCCTTATTTATTTGTGATTTTTTTTTTAACTCTATTACAAATAGAGGCTATGAACATGGCGTAATTTCCAGATTAGATCGTGTCTCTAAATATTTAGACTTAATTTATTTTTATTAAATTATTGTTATTTATTTAACCCATTTTGATGGAAAATTAAAACTGTCAATCCCAATATATTCAGTGGAAAATATATTTATACAACTTAGACCAATATTATTCTCTCCTAATTAATTCTCATAAGTCTGATTCTGTTTTTTTCACCACAAAACTTTTTTTTTTATATACAATTAAAATCGCAAAAAATAAATAAATGTAATAAAAAAGAAAAATATCGTGATATATTGGAAAAAAAATAATAAAACATACTTTTATATACTAAACATATTTAAAACTATAAAAGGAAGATGATCCGGATGCAATAAAAAAAAAAAAAAAAAAAAATCAATTTCTAATTAAATTATTTATAGTGAGCCAAAATTTCACCTCACTTTGTGGGGCTTCAATATGGCTAAAAATTTGGATTTTACGAAACCTTAGTCTATTAATGTTCCATGGAACACTCAACTCTGATTTGAATTTTTTTTTTTTTTTTTGAGTTTTGAAATAACTACCGACTTAATTTTTCCTTCATTGAAAATACATTCTATAATATCTAGTTGCTGAAAATTGTTGTTAGATTTTGTGTCACATTTTTCCTCATACAAGAAGAATCCGGTGGATATTAAGGGAAAAAGTTCCATAAATATTCTAATATGTGTTGATTCTCAGAAAAAAGGACTTCTTTGAAACATGTTGAATACAGGAGAAACTACAAAACTTAGTGCAACTTAGATATCAACGCAACTTATTATTTCGAAACCAACGCTTCATAGAAGAGGAAAGGACTTCAAGTCTATAGCAGAAGTAAGTTTATTCCGCATGAAATCAAAGCCACATCCATGATGACTGATGTTGTGCTAAATATGATCAACTTTAAAATCACAATTTGTCGACTATGCACTAGGTATAGAGAATTAGGCACTTATAATAAATATTAAATACATAATTGTTATTTTTTTAAGTTTACTTAATGTTTTAAGTGGACATTTATTGATGTAGAATAATGCCAAAAATATTTTGCATATTATCACAGTTGGATTGTGTAAATAATGATTTTTTTTAATCTTCTTGTAAGACATTATAATTCAGGTAGGGAAGAAATATTTTAATAATATTTTTCTAGATAAAATACTGTTTATCCATTTAAGTCTCAAACACTCTTTTTTAGTATTTTAAAAAACGTTTCGGCAAACCTGGCCATCCTCAAAGCCAATCTATTAAAATATTAATAAAAATAAATCAAAATATTAAAATAAAGCTATTTATTGTAAGCCAATAAATTGAAAAAACAAGATTCAAACATTTTAGACTTACCAGAACATTAAAATAAAAAACATTTCAAAACAATTGTTATGCTTATAACGTATATAGAAAAAAATTAACAATAACAATATAAGGAAATATACATGTTATTAGACTGGAAACAAGTTACTAATAAATATATCCAGAAGTGATAAAAGTTCTCAATACAGATCTAGACACATAAATTATAAATATTCTAAAAAAGGATTAGTTTAGGTGCTTTTATGCATCAGTTTCAACCGAGATTCCTTATCTTTAAGTGGTATTTTGCTTGCTCGAAATGGAAGAGCAAAAAAATTCATTTTCCTTATTTAATGATTTTTTATTTATGAATAGGAAAATCAACTGCACGGACGGTTAACAAAATTTGCAGTTTGGCAATGATGCCTTAGGAGAAAGCACCGTCCGTATGTGGTTTGCTCGGTTCAGAACCGGAATGTTTGACTTGTAAGACTCAAAGCGCTCGGGTCGTCCTTCAGCTCTTGATGACCAAATTCAAGCATTGGTAACTGACAACCCTCACTCTACGCCACGGTATATCGCAGAACTGTGCCCAGTTGGAACAATTAAAGGGAGCGGTTGAGCAAAAGCGCCTGTCCTCACGTGTCTTTGTAGACCCGGCAAAAATTATTGGAGTTTGGCTGGGTTGTGATCCCCCAACCACCCCATTCACCAGACCTCCCCAATAGATTTTCACTTATTTTGGACCCTTCAAAACTATCTTAACGGGAAACACTTTAATTCCCTCGAAGACTGTAAAACGTACATAGAATAGTTCATTGCACAAAAATCTGAGAAGTTCTAGGAGGACGGAATTAAAAAATTACCTGAAAGATGGCTACATATAATAGATCAAAATGGGTCCTATATAATTGATTAAAAATATTTACAAGAATCTGAAATATTTATTGAAATCGATAGTAAAAAACGCTACGAACTTATTTTACAACCCAATAGTTCTGTTAATTCTTGCTTTAATGTGTTTGGACAGAAGACGTGAGCGAAGAAATTTTGAAGTTGAAAATAGCAAGCAAGGGAAGAAATTTTAGTAAAAAATAATAAGAGTATTGTAATAAACAATAATAAATAACAGTTATTCCAATGTTCGCATCTTTACATTATGCATTCAATATAAGATACATGTAAATACATAAGTGAGTGTTTATGTTTAAGTAATGAATTTTTCTTTCTTTTTTTTCTTTTCTGTTTAAATGGTTATTGCTTTGCTATCCGTTCATCTATGTGAGCACTTTGTTAAATAAAATTGATTCAAATAAATAAAAAAGGACGATAATATAAGGAGCTTTGATATTGTGGATGGTGATTGTGTCTGTTCAGTGCCCAGTTTGAGAGCCCATGAAGACATTCCAAGACGACCTCACACCCTTGATAATTTCTCCCAAGGTAACCGGGAAAGTTTATTGACGAAAGCTTCAACTTTATAACACCTTAGCTAATAAGCAGCACGCTTTTCGCTTTATTATTGTTTGTATATTGTATTATACTTTATTTATTTTTATTTTTTTTTGTGTTCATATATTTAAGTACTAAGCATATCAATTTGTATTAATATGATCTTGTCCTGTATATTAGTTAATTTCATGATATATGAATACATAATTTGAATGCAGTTGTACACTGTAATTATTAACATTTCTGATTTTTTACGTCGACGAAATATTTCTTACACTATTTTTAATAATTAATTTTTCCTATGGTCTATAAATATAAAATATTGAGGAAGTGAATAGAAAAATTATTTTTAATTATGAGAACAATATCATAGATTTCGTATAATTTCTCACTCTCTGGGTGACTGCACGAGCACGGATGGCCAAAATTCCTCGTATTTTGGCGTAATTAAAAAAATAAATAAACAAATAATATCTATAATTATAAATTTATAATCGTGAAAAGTAGATTTTAAATAAAAGTAATCATAAAAATTAAATATAAAACATAAATATAAATAGAGTATTTAGAATTTTAGATTAATATTAATTTATTTTAGAGAAAAAAAATGTTTTATGAAACTTCAAAATGTAATCTATAAGATTTAAATAAGTATTTAAAAAATTGTGAAATGATAATTAATTTTTCAGCGGAAAGTGGATATTTTTTTAATGTATTAAATTGCCACAAATAATTTCGATGTTAAAAACACTGTTAATATATTATTGACACTATTTATCTTGCTGTTAATCTAATTCAGATTCAACATAAAAATAATATTCGTAAATTTCTTTTTTTGTTACAATTTATTCAAACAAGTGATGAAAATTCGTAGTTAATTTTTGTCAAACCGGGGTTTAAAAATCATTAGATTATCAATCAAATCATCTACTGCCAATCATTTTATATTATTTCCTTAAATCAAAAATCTGGTTTATTCTATAAGACCAAAACTAATTATTTAATTAATAACAAATATTATCCAAATAGTCTCAAGCTTTATTAAATAAAATATATTACATGTCGAACGTTTGATTTATGAAGGTTAGAAAGCTCTAATGCCCAAGTCAATTTAATTCAGTAAAAATAAACCTCTAAATAAATTTGTCACTATAACATTTAATAAGATATTTCAAATATCATTAACATTTCTTTTATTTTACTATCATTAACTTATTATAATTATTATAGAAGTTGATCACCATGATGGCGGAATAAACTATATTGGATTTTTCTAATTTTATTTATTCAAAAGGGCTTTAACTCTGTGTATTGTTAAGGGTTGCTACATAAGAAAAAAAAATCTTTTTTTTTTTAACTTTTAAACTACTCTCTAATAGGCAGTATTTTTTTAAAAACTGTTTTTCTCCTGTTCTAAATTTTCCTATTTGTCTCCTATTTCCTATCTTTATATTTTATCCAATATTTCTATTAATTCTAACATATAATACATCCTATGTTTTCCTATATTTTACCCTACCTTTTTATCCTGTGTTAATTTTATTTCATATATTATATTCCTGTACGTTATCTTATAATTTACTATATTTTTTTACTACATTTCCTGACAAAAAAACTAACTTTGTTATTGTGTCACAACTGCAACATTATTTTAAATAATCCGTTTTTTTTTGTTATAAAAGATATGTTTTCAATAAGTGTCATAACTAAATATTTAATATAAAATTGCAATTAATTGAAATACGCATAAATTTAATTTATTACTTTGACACGCATCGTACTATTCCGTTTTATTTAACCGTCTTGCCTGTTTTGTTTTTCATTTTTAACATTGAGGAATGTTTTTCGTCTTATTATAATTCCTGCAATTGTAGTTGTCCAGACAAGACACTCACAACTACTCATGGCCTTCTTGAAAGTCACAACACAATGATCTTTTGATTAATTGTTAATTTTTAAACTATTGCCTGGTGCCTGTGTTTATAGATGGCAATATTTTTTATCGTAGATATAAATAAAGCTGTGATGGACCGAGCCTTTGTAATGTTACTTAATTGTATAATATTTAATTATATATTATAATATTATTGCTATATTTTGTATCTTTATGCCCATATAGGCTTAGCTTTATAGATTAGTCTTATTCGATACTATAGAAAAGATTTTTCATCAATTTATTTAATATATCCTAGAAATCTTTTTTATAAATTATTTATTTTAATTACTTTTTAAAAATCTTTTTTCTATTTGAATTTACGTCATTATTGCAATTATTAATAAATTTCGCACTATTATAATATATACTTGAACACAATGATTACGCTTAAATTATATCCTTAAAAATATTTAAGCACATCACCGCATGTTTTATTTATTAAAGAAATTAATAAATCATTTAAAATAACAATCGTCTAATATTTGGAATACTCAAAAGTGAAGTTTTTTTTCAAAAACTCAATTCATTTCATAATATTAAGAACATAACGAACATTTTTAAAATTCAATAAAAATTCTAAGCGTTTGTATAAAAAACAAAACAAATTTCTTTATAATATGC
Organism: Halyomorpha halys; assembly: GCF_000696795.3. Classification (NCBI taxonomy): domain Eukaryota; kingdom Metazoa; phylum Arthropoda; class Insecta; order Hemiptera; family Pentatomidae; genus Halyomorpha; species Halyomorpha halys. Next base: position 69,078 of record NW_027111775.1, read on the forward strand.
AGTGTTACATTTCTTTTTATTAATTATATATAAAAAATATTTTTTATAGTCGTGATTATTCAAAAGACTTAAAATTATCTGCAAATTTTTAAGAGGGATGTTACTGTCTTTAGTAAGTGTAACGTAAAATAAAGTGAGATTTTGTCCCATTATTTTTCTTTTTAGATTAATTTAATTACCTAACTAAGTGATTGTTATAGAAGTCACCAAATTAATATAAAATAAATATCCCAGAAAAATAGGGAACGTTATTAAAAACAGATTATTTAATTTTTTTATTTGAAACATAAAGTTAGAATCAACCTACCTGTTAGGTAATTATTGAAAAATAATATTTAAATAAAGAAATAGATTGGAAACTGAGTGTTCTCTCTTCTTTTACACGGTTGGGTGGGATTGTGCCATCGCTTTTTCTTCTCTATAGTTTCGTGAATTTAGACAAGGAGTTCAACACACATCTTACGTTAAATCAACTCAGTTAGGTTGATTCCTAATGTTTCAAAAAAAAAAATAATAATAATAAATAAATAAAATAAAAAATCCCCCATGTTTCTTGGAAATATTTTTGTTGCTTTCTATAACAAAGTACATCGGCCATTTTCGGGAAAATCCAATATTGGCCTTTTTCACCATTCTTAAACACCTCCCATAGCTAAAACAGCAAAAAATAGTGTAATAAAACAATTTTATAATAAAGGTCTCGTCCATAAAACAATCCTTATTGGTTATGAAACTTTTCACTTCATTAAAACATTTTTGACACAAATTATGAATGATTTTGTTAATAATTTATCAACCAAAAAAAAAAAAATAATAACAAAACAGTTTTTCCCCACAAAGTAATAAAAAAAAATTATGACACAATCTTACTAATTATTAAATTCAACAGATAAAAGTAAATTACCAACTATTGTTCAAAACTAATTTTTCCATGATAAAACACTTTTTACAGGTTGTGCCATTGTAAGTGATAAAACAATTGTGATAGTCACAATGATTATATAAGATGAGTCTGATTATTGTTGATAAAACTAATAATTTTAATAAAAATCCAGTCAAAAGTACGGATTTTCTTAATTCCGTGTTGGCCTATTCTTACCCCACCTGATACAATCTCACCTCATTTTACATTATATTCTTAATGAGCTGATTCTTAAAGTGTATAATCCATCAATCTTGACAGTTCTGAATTATGGATTAGTCTTAAACAGGCTAGTGTACATTGTTTTCACAAATTTTTTGCAATTGGCTATTTTTAGGCAATAAAAATTAAATAACTTGAAATATGTATGCCTTTAAATTTCGAATTACTAAAAATGAAAGTAAAATAAAAGGTGTAAAAAAATAATTTGGGGTAATGATAATTTAATTAACTTAGTTCTTTCAAGAGCTCTTATTCTGGAAAACAATATTTTATTTATCAGGAAACTATATTATTATGAAAAACATTGTATTATATTTTAAAACACAAACATAAACCTCGAAACATTTTAATTATTCGTTGCTTTTGTACCTTTTGTAGATAGGCTTCGTAGATAAGGAAGCTTTAAGTAGTTTACACAGCAACGATTACAGAAGAACTGGAATTACAATTGCTTACATTTACAAAGTTTGATTGTAAATAGTATATGTAAATTGTTAAAGTAATAGAAGATCTAGTGGAGTTATAGGCGATTTAGAAAAACAAAAAAAATAAAAACATATTAGTCGTTTGTCTCTATTATCCTATTTTTAATATAAGTATTTATTAGCTAATCACTGTAGTTATTGCACTATATTTTTCTTAATTTTAAATTATTTATTTAAATAATTTATTATATTAATATCACATTACTTTTGGTTTATAATTGTGGTTCATAATATTTTTCAGTTTATATCAACTGACTTCTACAGGATAAAAAAAATATATATATAATTTAATACAATGCTATTATAAACCTTAAATTATCAATTGAAATTTTAAATATATACGTTTTCAAATAAAATTTATGAATTTACATCTTTTAGAAATTAGAATTAATGGTTTAGTTTTGGGTAGCAATCTTTTATGGTTTTTACCAAAACATTGTTCCCAAAATCAATACAAAACAATTCCAAAGTATTTTTCTTAACGACCCAAACTATTTATTATTTTCTTTGAAATGTCATTAATGCAAACAATCTTGAATTTTCTACGATACAATTATATTGTTTTCGATATTTAATATATAGTCAGTTGTAATTTTACCAAGGTTTAGTATTTTCGTTCAGAAATCAACTTTTAATTTTTTTTGTTTAAGGACTTGTAATTCTATCAGCTTTATTAATGAAAATTTTAAATTAAACTATAACATATATTTTCAGACCTGAATAGAAAATTTGCATTGATTTATACCTAAAATATTTTACTTTAAACATAATTTTAAAATTACACACAGTGTTCAAGACTTCATTGAAAAATATTTCAATGAAAAGTTAATATTTTTTCTTTTTTAATATTGCATTTATTTATACACACAACTGAATCATTTTATGATTTATTTTTTTATTATTGACGTTTCCACATTTAAAGCGACAACAAATAAATAGTAAAAATGTATGCTCTTTCGAATTTTCGAAATGTGATTATAAAAAAAAAATGTATATAGGCTGAATTTAATAAAATATAATTATTCCGTTTCAGCAGTGAAATAACATTTTTTTTTCATTCTTTACTATCTATGAGTAACACCTTTTGATAATTAAATATGTTGTCCAAAAAGGATATGTGGTATTTTAAAGATAAATATATGAAAAACAGAAAACTTCCAAAGAAAATAATTAATTTATTAACTATTACGAAAAATTATTAATTAATAATAATACCTAAATGGCGTGAGTAGTGAGAGTTATATTTTCATGGATGCCTTGTCCAGTAAAGGGGATCCATTGTCAAACCAACACAACCAAGGTTTGTTGTAACACCCGTCCTTCTGCCCAATACCTGAGACGCGGCATAATTTATAATTCCAAGACAAATAATTCGCACCCCTTTTTGTAAGCCATTTAGACAATATTATTTTTGATTAATGGTTTTATGTAGTGCCTACATTATTAATAAATAAATTAATTTCTTTGTTAATATACAGATTAACTTCTCTATAACGGACGCCATGGGAAAAATAATTTATCCATTAAGTACAGATGTCTTTTAAGAAGTGGTTGATATAAAAATTAAAAAAATAAATTAAATTGAGATTCTCCTTAATTCGAAAAAAATCCAATAATACAGTTTTATATTATATTAAAAAAAAATGCTTTGTCCTTGAAACTCTTCAGCTTAACAATGAATTTCACATACATTGATAGTAAGACAAAAATTTGTAAATTGGTGAATATTATGTTTAATTCTGAGGATTATCCTGAAGTGAGCTGTCTCTTTGAAACCAAATTAATATAAAATTGGCTTTATAAACAGTGAGAGAAGTAAAAAAAAAAATTAATTCGATTTTTGGATCACATGCGTCTTGAAATATAAAACCTTAATTTTTGAGGGAGTGGTGTAGATTTCCTTGCTTTGTTTTTTAATACACACAATAACTAACTGACTCTAGGCTCAGCCAATAACTGTCAGTTCTGATCGTATGTGCATTCATAACTCATGGATCGTACCCGTTATAGAAGAGTGTAAAGTCCTGATGGGATAGTAAAATTGGTTCCCGCATTCTGTAACAAAAGAGTGCAAATGTTTTAAATTTGTACCCTGTTGACCTGACCCTAACCTAAAATTTAAAAATATATTACAAAATTGTATAAAAATATATGTTTTTATATTTTTAATGTTCCTGAAGATGATATGTAAGCCGAAACGTAGGCCATTTTTTTTGTAAATTAATCTTGTCTATTATTTAAACAAATTTATCTACACCTAAAATTATTTTCATATATACTTATAAGGGATCAGATCGCTCAGTGATAGGGCACTGTGCTACTAACCTCAAAGAGCCCTACGGGATCCACCAAGCCTCATGAAGTTGGTATCCTTAGTGAGGTAGAAATCTAGCGGTCAAGCGTGATTCTGACCAAATCACCTCCTTGCAAAACCGTTGGTTTAGTAACAGTACTTCCTTGCAAATTACTGCATCCCTGACCCTCATTGTACCCCGTTGTAGTAGTACAGATTTTTTTTTTTAATATACTTAATGACATTGTCCGTTAAGTACGGTTCTGTTATAGTGGGGTGTCCGTTAATAGAGATTTATTTCGTATTTAGCTTTTAAACACCCTGTCTAAACATCCTGTATGAATGATTCCCTCGTGTTTTGTATATACCTGGTTTATTTTTCCTAATTTTATTACATACTTATTTTATTTTGTTGTAATTTTTGTTTTTGTTTTTATAGCAACCCGAAACCACGTAGTTAAGTGCTTTCCTAATACGAGCTCCGAATCGGACCTTCAAAAATACCGCACCTCCTCTGTCTGGGACCCAGCGCCATCGTTAAGCAATATTGCGGCGGAGAGCCTCAGGCATAAGGTAAATATGTAGTATGTATTACAATCATATATAATAAATAATTATGTTTCACATTTTAATGACACATTAATTATAATAAAATAAGCTTAAAATGTGTGTTGTAATGTACTTTTTGCCCGATTATATTCCTTATTTTCATTTGAGCACTGCAAGCACATGTGCATTACTTTATAGCATATCCTCGTATGCTGTGTAAATATTATTTTAAATTACTGTTAGCATAATTAATTTTGTATAAACAAAGCGCAATGCGTACTGAGTTTTGTCATGACCTGTTTCAGTACTCGATTCCCGACAACGGATCGGCGAAATTTTTTCAAGGTGCTCTCCACACGCCTAACATGGGAGAAAAAGTTGCCCAGGTAAGATATTATATTTTCCGTTAGTACAGCAAAAAAAAATTAAATAATAATAAAACTAAACAATGTAAAAATTCATTAATGTTGGATAAATTAATTTTTTAATTTATTTTCGTACAGTGTGCTTTTAAACTTCTGTTTTTATGAATTTTTTATTTATATCTATATTTTATTCTTGGAAGTTTCATTTTTTTTTTTAACAAATTTATTCACATAAAGATATTCTGCAGTCAAATAATAAAAAGTGTTAAATTATTTTTCATTTTGAATAATTCTCTTAAGAATAAGTTAATTCATAATTTATAACATGTATATTTAAAATCTTTCATCAATAATCTACCAAGAAAAAAATTATATTTTAAATGAAAAGTGAATATGAAACCACGTTTATTGCCTGGGCAAGAACCGGTAAAAAATTTTGAAAGTAATTTAATATTTAGTAAAAATTCCAAAAATTCCAATAAAGTGTCAATCAAAGTATCAGTGAACTCCTGAATGAAAGAAAAGTTTCACTTCCAGAAGTACAACGATTCAGTTCATACTTACAAGGTAAGTTTTAAAATATTTCTAATTATATAATAATACATAACATTCAATATAAAAACCTATTTTCATAAAAGATAAATTTATTATTGTTTTTAAACTAATAAGTATTTTTAAATGATAATTAAATATTAAAAGTCTACATAAGTGAAAAACATTGGTTTGAGGATAAATTTTTAATTTAATTGGATATCAAAAAATATATTGATTGATATCAAAACTACCATAAACCATCAACAAGGTCTCGAGTATACTTGGCAGCATTAAAAAATACATTTTTTAAATCTTATATTTAGGGGGAGGATTCAAAGAATATATTGTAATTTGTATATTAAAAAGTAGAATATTAATAATAAAAACTTATGTTGAGTAGAGTAAAATACATGGTGCGTTCATAAAATTTCATGACTAATCTTAGAACCAAAAATGTATTAAAGAGTTTTGCACAAGGAGCATGAATTTTTTGGAATTGAGCATCAACACAGCGTTTCCAGTTTTTTTTTTTGGTTGTTGATGGACACCCTAGAACTCTTCGCGCGGATAAGGTACTTCATCGAATCTGTCTAGGCCGCTGATATGGTGCCACCTTTTAAGTGTCTCTTAATTCAGGGAAACAAAACGACAATCCTGGAGTCGGGTCTGTCGGATAACTTAGTGTGGAGTGTTTTGAGTTTTGAACTTGGCCAAAACTTTTGCGGCAGCGAGGGATGTGTGAGATCGTACATTACATAGTGAAGATACCAATCGTCTTTTATCTCTATACGGACTTAAACATGTGACAGTCTGACAGTGTTAAAAGTCCACTTACTTTCTCTAAATCGTTAGTTCGGCTTGTTAAAAGTATCTTAGTGCGGTCTTCTTGGCCATCTATAAACCTCTTGTGCATTGTGAAAATTATTGCACATGACTAGCTTTATCTTTATCTCTTGAATCATAGAAAAATTCTCTGTAGTATTTATTTGTTTTGCACAGGACTTTATCGACTAATACTGCTTCCAATGACGATGCTCTTAGAGTTTTCGACGGGGGGTCACTGACATGTAACAACCTGATTATTACACCGTTTCGGAGGAAACTGCCTCAGGTGTAGTCTGTTAGCTGACACTCCTCCCCCCTATACTCTTATCTACTCTGTCGGTGAAACCGTTTTGCGTGCCCTCCTCTGCTCAGGAAAAATCAATCTTAAACTGTGTATTTTGTATCTTGAAGATATAAATAATTTTTAAAATTATATTTAGCACCATGCCCCGCACATTAAAATACACGTTTAAAGTGAGATTGCAGGGACTTACACAGAGCAAGTTCGATTTGTATAATTTAATCTCTTCCTTGGAATATCCAGTTAGGCATATGACATCTTAAAAGAAGGCTATGATATCTTAAAAACTAACGGGGTTTTTTCACATCACATGGAGTGAAGAGTGAACAGGTCAAGTTTTTTTATAGTCTCCCTACTTCCTGGAATCCAATATTGCGTTCAATCACTCCATCCTCCCTTCCTGCAAAGTGGCAATGCAGGAAGGGCCCCCCAAAACCCCATAAACGTTACCCTATCTTAACTCCTTTCTTCTCTTGTACCACCTTTCCTACTATTTTTCTACTTCTAACTATTATTATCATTTTCTAATTATAGTTCGTCTTTAATTACTATTTATTTTTCTGTTGTTCAAACAACATGTGGAGGCCCAACCACGTTACAACCCCTCACGATAGCGGAGTGTTCTAAACTATAGATCTCTGGCAACATATGAAAAAATCGCTGTAATATATGGGCCTGCCATAGTAAATTAGAACTATTCTTTGTTTGCGGAAGAGCCAACTAAAAAAAAGATACTCAGTTTTGTAGATAATTTGCTAACTAGATAACTAGAACAGAGCCCAGGATGTTTGTTTGTAGTGATAATGTATTGCGAATGTCCATGTCCTGTCCCGCGCGTCAATTTGTCAGGCCATCGTTTGTCTTCTTCCGCACAAGTCGGTCAGGCGTCACTTTTACTAGTAGTGCCATCTGGTAGCTTTTCTTCTGTGACTCTGCCAAGATGGGCTCCCTATGTCCATCATCAAAAATAATTGCCTCATATATATGTTGATATGTTGATCTATCTAATTATGACTGTATTTATCTTTTCTTTTTTTTTCCTTAGTTCTACAAATGTCTGTCGTATCAAATGACATGTTATAGTGTTAGCCAAGGATCGTATTACGCGAATTCTTCAATCTCCGATTAACCTTTCACTCACTACACATTTATATAAGAGATTTTTTTTTTTAAAGATTTATTTATTGATAGATATTAGAATCTGCCACACAGTTGTGGGCAATAGGTAATAGTGATGAATGATCTCATACATACTAAAATAAAATAAAAAAATAATAATAAAAAAAAAATAAAGTAAAAAAAAACTCTTAAAATATATACAAACAGAAGAATAGACAAGATGAACATGATCAAACTATCTGTATGAAAAATAAATAAATAAAATAACATAATGATAAAATAATATATACAATATTTACACAATTGACCTGAGGATCCCTGAGCCCACTCTATCCTCCACGTGTGAGGGCTAGCGCACAGCCCAAAAGATATAAGAGATACATTCCAAGATACTATTACATACGTGCGTTACAAAAATTCTTAGTTCAAAGAATTGTTTTTGGTTTTTATCGGAGCATAACAATATAATGTCGAAACGTTTTCACAATATAAAGGTTGTATTATTGTCATCAACATCATTTATATTATATCTCTATATATGTATTAATCCCACACATACGCACATGTTTGTCTTATAAATTTATTTTGCTTCATCTTTTTTATTCAAATTATTTATTCCTTTCCTATTATTTTTGGCCCTTCTCCAAATACGTTTCCTCCAAATCCTTAGAGTCACTGTCAAGGAATAGTCTAATTTCTAAAATTACCGAAAATTCATTATAAAGAAACACTCAGGATGAGTTTGCAGATTCCAAAACATCAAAACGTTATGAGAAGGGGATATATGATCTATTTTTCTGTCATTAAACCCGATTATTTAAGGCCATAAGACTTTATTTTATCGTCAATTATTTCAACGTAAGTTCAAAATTTATTTTCTGTTTTCGTTGTAGTGTTTATTGCGTTATGACGAACCTTATATCCGTATTAGTTAAAAGTTGCCCAGGTAAGATATTATATTTTCCGTTAGTACACCAAAATAAAAAATAAGAAATATTTAAATAATAATAAAATTAAATTATGTAAAAATTAATTTCACTTTTAATTTATTTGCGTACAGTGTGCTTTTACACTTCTGTTTTTATAAATTATTTATTTATATTCTATATTTCATTGTTGGAAGTTTAATTTTTTTTTTAAACGAATTTATTCATATAAAGATATTCAGAAGTCAAATAATAAAAAGTGTTAAATTATTTTTCAGTTTGAATAATTCTTTTAAGAATAAGTTAATTCATAATTTATAACATATATATTTAAAATCTGTCATCAATATTCTACAAAGGAAAAATTATATTTTAAATATAAAATCGTGTTTATTATCTGGGCACAAACCAGAATTTATTTTCTGTTTTCGTCGTAGTGTTTATTGCGTTATGACGAACCTTATATCCGTATTCAAATCTTCAAAAACATTCAAAATCATGTAGGATGTTTTATTCGGCACACAGTGATTTTGCGAATAAGAATTTAGCTCCTATCTGCCTGAGACTATACCATATAAATTTGAATAGTAACAAATGTGTGAAATGGTTAACAATTAATTAATAATATTGAGAATTTCACAGTTTTGTTAATTATAAAGTGTATATGGTTCAGGCTAAGATGGAACTGTATTTAGATTTATAAGAAAGTAAAAATTTTCTTATTTATAATTAATAATTTGTTCCCAAAGGCTTCTCATCCACTCATCGTATGTATAAATATATTTATTTACATACAAAATTATGTTTATTAAATATTTTTTAAATACACATATATACAAAGCTGAGTTCGTTAGTTCTGTATCACAGATTAAATATTTTATTATCTTTAATGTTTTTTCTCGTTCTCTATTAACTCTTACAGAAAATGAAGTTGTTCAATAATATTTTACTTTCAAATAGTAATAATAAAAAAGTACTATGTGTGGTAAAAAGTTTTTGGGCTTCCTGAGTATATTTACATAGAACTTTGGCAGTTGTAATTTTATGATACGTATGGCCCCGTGGGAAGCATCTTGTATTCAGATACCCCCATTTTCCCCTTGTGGATATCTAGGGCTTTAGTTTCCAAGCTAATATAACTTTGTCTTACTTAACATTGAAATGAAGGATTAATTGAATTATGAAAACTTTTATAATTTTATTTTTATTTACATATTACATACATATACGTTTTTTCCCCAATGTTTTTCAAAATTTTAGTTTTAAATAATTTTCATTGTGAACACATATTTACTTACTTCATTTACATATGTAATTTATTTTTTGTTCTTTTCCCTTTCATATTTTTAATATTAATTTTTCTCATATTGCCTTTATCCTCTTATAATACATGAACTACACATTTTCTTTCAGCCCTATTTGTGTATCTGTATTATTAGTTACTTTCTAATCATCATCTAATTCCTCTTATTAGTTATGATTATTGTGTTGTATTTTTGTTCTTATCTCTTATAATGGTCTGAAATTCTGGTCGAAACTACATTTTCTCTTCATTTGAAAACATCCATGGTCAACTAATTATCATTATGTAAAATTGAAATTAACATAATGAGTAATATGTGAAAGTAAATAACATGATGAGGAGGATGGATATATACAGAAAGAATTAACAAAATAAAGAAGGGTATCTAAAATTATACAACACAAAAGGGTCGAGTTGTAAAACTAAAAATATGATATATATTATTTACTTCTTCTCATCAGGTTTTATTATTTTTTAATTGTATTACTAAAACTATATCTTGCAAAATGGCTGGTATCACTTCTTTATTACAGAAAACAATTATTTTACCTTTAGTATATATTATCCTCTTCATAATTTCTTGTTCGACTGTTTTTTGTTTTTTTTCTTGTTTACTCTATTATGGTTGTTGTTTTTTTAAAATGTTGTGACGAAAAAAATAAATTTCACTTTGTTCAGTATTACTCCACTCATATCGGATCGTCTCTCAGAATAAAACATCTGATTGTTAAATTTTATTTATTTATTTTTACACTATTGATTTATTTATATTATTTATTTTTAACCGATTTTTTCGCTGTCGCTAACTAATACAGGGCGAAGAACCCATCAGGGGCTGAAAGCGATGACGTATTGTTTACCTGTTGCTAGGAAACGAGTTAGTTCTAGTGCCTGCCTACAGAGTGGCCCACCTTCCAGTAAATTTGTAGTTCTAAGCTTGGCCGATTGGTTACACCACTTACCATGTGGTTTCGTGTTTAATTAAAATGAAGTCTTAAAAACGATATTATGCTGAATCTACACGTTTGCCGCAAACCCAAGACATTGTACAAATGCTTGGTAAACAAATAAAACAACGAATGTCGCTATCCACACGCTTGTTTTGTTCAGTAAATTTTTTCGCCTATTACGTTCGATTTACTCTATTTTCGTTATAAAAATGAAGAAATTAATGATAGACGAAATAAAAGGAAACGCAAATATCATTAATGTAGTCTGCATATGACAAAAATGCATATAAATAGTACTTCATAATATAAAATCATTTTTTTTTTTTTTTTTTTTAAATATTTATTTTTTGACATTTAAAACTATATATAAAATACAAAAAGTAAAATTGAAATGAGATAATAATTGTATGATACTACTCATTGGTAGCACTCTAATGACATTTTACATGAGCTGGTCTCGTGGTCATCTTCTTTTCAGGCGCCTCGGAGGATTGTCAGGAATGGAAGAGGATGCAAGATTAGAAACTAGGGGGTTTGAGTGGTTTGGGAGTTAGTAATGGAAGGAATAATATCTGGTTGGGACTAGATTGGTTAAATATGGAACATTAAGGTCTTTATGTATGATTTTATTTATGACAAAGTAAGGAGCATTGAGGATTTAACGAAGAATTTTGGATTGTAAGGATTGAATACGAGAGGAATTCGAAGGTTTAGTGAAGCCCCAAAGCTCAATTCCGTCTGTTCAGATTGGCCTTATTACAGTCATGTAGATCAGTCTTTTGTAATGTATTGGAAGTTTAGACCGTTTGTCTAGTAAGTGGTGTAATAGTCGAAATCGACGTGCAGTTTCCTGTCTTTTCAGTCTGGTGTGAGGATTCCAGGTTAATCGTTTGCCAAATGTAGTCCAAGGTAGCGATCTGTTCGACAGGGGTAAGAGTAACATTATTAAATGAAACTGTAGGGCAGTCAGTAGGTTTACGACAAAGGGTAAAAGTGACTTGATGGAATTTGTTGGAATTTATCTTAATCCTCCAATTACGACACCAATCTTCGAGGGCTGTGATATGGGATTGGAGATTTTGGGATACAATCAATGGGTTATTATTAACAGCAAGCACACATGTGTCATCGGCATAAGTGGTGAGGATATAATATAAATTCATGTTTCGTTTTAGATTTTTTATCAGAACATTTTTAATTTAAAAACCTAGACATATAATGTCTTCATAAATATATAGTTAAGCTACTTTAAATCCAAAATAAACTGCTAGAGTTAATTAACACCGAATTGAAAGAATTTTAAAATATACAATTTTAATCAAGAGTTAATTATTGACTCGAAAGGCTGGAAAAATATTTTAACTTACTAAAACGCGGAGAGCATAAATAATCATCTGCTAGCAGTTTTGCAATGCAACCTGAAAACAAACCACCCAACGCATCGGTCGCAAATTCAGTCCAACCAATCAATCTATCCTCACTCATGTGCGAATTAGCCACTGTTTGATTCGTGTGTAGAGGCACCTTTAAAGTATTGAAGAATCATATAGATTTTTAAAAAATAAAATAAAACGTAATTATACATTAACTCTAAAATTAATATTTACTGAAGGACCAATAAATAGTTTACAAGAAAACACACCTATGTTTATTACTTTCGCATAGCGATATGTGAAGTATATACGAGTAAAAAGGAGCAATATTGTCACATTCTTGCAAAATCGTATTCCAGTCGCTGGAGTCCAAATAACCCATAACCCGCAGAATGGTCTGTGTCTATGTGTGCAGTCTGGCTCAAAAATGAATAATACGAAACCGAAATTACATATTAATGGAATATTAAACAATTTTTTGGTTATAATCGAACAGATAAATGTGTGACTTTATAAAATCGATTTTTCACTTTTTTTCCTTCTATTTTTCTCAAAAATGGCTTGAAGATTTTTCAATTTAACACAGTAAATCTGAAGACTGTGGTCTTTAATATCAGATAGGTATTATCCTTATTGAGATAGTCTATCAGGACTTAAATGACAAATTTATAAAAAATCTTTTTAGTTTTGCTATTTGAAATAAATAACCAGTTCCCATTGTTAGCTATACTTAACAATAAATTAATATAAAATGTTAAAGAATTTGATAAATGGTTAAAGGAGAAAAAAATAAAAAAATCGCGTTCTAATCCGAAAAGCAGAAAACGCCAGAACTCTTTGAGATCTGATTCGCATGTACACGGTTTATTCTGATAAATTTTTGTATTTTGAAGTGCGAAAGTTTTATTGAGTAAATATTGGGCGCACCGCTCCAAATTTAGTTCAAAATTGAGTTCACAGAATTTATTAACTAAATCATTTTATTATTTGTTACTTAAAAATAATATATTTTGGGGGGGGGGGGTTGATGATGTGAAATAAAAGTTTATTAGGTTTGAAAATCAGGCACGGTGTGCATTTAACACATCCACTTACCCTGGAAGGCGAAAATTTCAATAAATAAATTCGTTTTTGTTTTGCGGTAAAAATTCGTATTTTATTAGTTCTGAGATAGAAAAAACATATATGAATTTTTTTCCTGCCAAGAATAAATTTTAAATTTTTACTTATTTCTGTTCTACACTGACCTCACTCCAAACCATCTCCTTTTATAATTTTAATTATTTAGACAATCTTTAGTTAAGGATTGGAATTAATAAATATTTATTTAATTATTATTTTATGGTTTATATTTTTTAAAGAGAACTCCACCTTTTTGGAAATCTATTGACTATTATATATTAATAATAATTATAAAAAGGATATGGTTATATTCCCACTAAGATATGTTGAGATAATCATTGGAAAAAATGAAACTAAAATAAGCTCTTCAATATAACTTAATATCCTTTTCCTAAGGGAAAGGCAACACGGGAAAGAACTAATCGAATTATGGGCTGTTTACATTTGGCAATATGGCTGCAGATTTCTGCCATCCTAAAATATAATTTAGTTTAGTGTTCTCTGTGCGGTTAGTTTTTCTCTAGACCCTTGTTCTAAAATATAGGCCCTTTTTGTTAATTAGCTGATGTTTTCAATAAACCAATAGTTTCAAAATTCGTGAGCTATAAATAATAAAATGATAAAAGTGCATTTTGAAGAGTGATCAAATAAGAAGTGCAATGAAAGTTATGAAAATAAAAAATCTCATTAAAGTTCAAAACTTTTCTCATTACGTTTAAGTGAGTACATCAACTTGGAGTAACACTTGTGAACTGGTACCAAAAATGATTATTTAATTTGCATATTATAAACAAATCTATCATTTGCAGTTTGTAGGTGATAAGTAATAGATATAAATGTTTTAATATGCATTTAATATATCAATAATAAATATTAATTAAAAAGTAACAGATAATATTTTACTAAAACTGTTAAAATATTGATTTTTTTCATAAAATAACCAATTAAACCTGGAAATCTAGAATTTTAAAGTAAATATTTGTTTTATTTCTTTTTAATGCTACATAAATTCTTTCATAACTTTTTTTTTAGTTAATTAATTATAAGATCATTTTCACTTCCTTGTTTTATTTCTGGTCAAGTAAAACTAAAACTAAGACTCAGCATGAAACTGCATAAAATTCGATGCTATTGCCTTTTGTAAATATTTTATAATTTCAAATTGAAAATGATTAACTGTCAACCTATTAAATAAAACAACTATGGAAAACGCAGAAAGATATCTTTAAGTATTTAAATTATTAGAGAAACACTTACACATTCAAGGGGTCTAAATTGTCAAGAGCATCTCTAGAAATTATAGATGTTGAGCCTCGTATGAGTGTTCATTAGAATATATTTTTGCATGATAAATGCAGCAAAAACTTTATAAAAGTTCTTTCCCTGAATGAACTTGATTTTAATCTGAAAAAAAGAAATATTAAGTTAAATACTTGAAATAAGAAATATTTAATGCTTTATTTGTTTTATTATTAGTTTCAAAATTTAACTTTCTTATCGTGAATATATCATAACCAAATGAATTTTATTTAACTTTATTGGGTCAAAACTAAAAACTATATTCGTTTAACAAAAAACTTAATTTTTTAAATGAAAAAAATTATCTTCTTTTTGTCGTAGAGCTTTTAAGTTTTTTTAATTTTCACTAATTTTTTTTTTAATCTATCAATAAATTTTAATATCAATTAAATTTATGTAAAATAATAAATATGCCATTTTTTATTAGTTAAATTAACATTTGGAATATCATCCCAATCTTAAGAACAATCCATAAATTTTTAAACATACTTACTCTTTTTGTCATTTATTAAATGTAAATAAATAGTCATTTATAATAAATATCTAATAGTAGTTGTTTCAGCTAGCATTGTCATAATCTGATTATTTGGTTTAGCTAAACCAAGTTTTAGATTTTTATTTAGTGTGCGATGGTGATAAGATTTTTTTTATATCTAACATAATATTTTTGGGTAGCTAAATGGCCTACTGTAATAATCATTGTTTGAACAAAATGTTTATATTATTGGAAAAGTATTATAGGTTTCATTAATGCCCTTACAACATATCGTATTTTAGGATATCATTTAAAATCATGTAGTTGACTTTTGTTACCATGTGATGTTAAATCATTAGGTGCCCTTGGGATCTGTCCCATTTCTATGATAGCGTTTACCACTCATTCTGAGTCGTATTGAACCGGTGTAGTATAAACTGCTTAGGAAAAAGTAATTAAATGTAAAAGTTCATACAGTAGGCTTTGTTTGAGATTACTATAGTAAATATAAAGCTAAATGTGATTTTCAACTTCCTTGTCTGTATAAGTGCAGAAGATGTAACAAAACTACTTAAACATTCTATGAAGGAACTACTAGAGCATTTGGTTATTCAAGTAGTGTTCACTATAAATTTTAATTAATTTAATATAAAATAAATGAAATTTAGAAGATTAAAAATGATCGAAGTCATATTTTATACTTTTTGTTTTATTCAATAAAATAAAGTAAATCTATCTTTTCCGCAGAAAAGATATCAATCAGTTTCTATTAATACCAATGACTCCATTTACATTTTAAATGAATGGTTTTATGGAAAGATTTCATATATGGCTATAAAAACTTAAATTAAAAAAAAAAAAGTTATACACTGGACCCTTATCTTTTTTCCCATGCACCCTTTAAGTGATTTATAAAAGAAGTTTCTTATTTTATGTAATCTTTTCAATGTTCTAGTGAGATATAGGTAAGGTTATATTTTATCCCTCGTTACTAATTTTTTTTTTTTTTGTCGCAGGGTGTAGTGGCACCCACTTAAGTAACCACGGATTTAGACAACGTTTCCGACAACCTGTCTTACATCCTTCTTTTAAGGGATTTGTCCTGATTATAAAATTTTAAGTTATTTCTCTGCAATTGGACTTAGTCTCCCCACTAAAAAAATAATCTTAATAGATAATAAACTAAAAAAAATTATTTGGTTTCTCATTTTTATCCAAATAGTTTTAATATAATCCTAGGTTAAATGAATTTAATTATGCTCTTCAAAACGTAACGTCTCATTTTTAAGTATTTTTTTTACTCTGAATCTAGATAAAATGGCATAAGATTTAAAAATTAAATAATTGAAAGCAGTAACGATTTTATATTGCTTGTGTTCCCAAACAATATTATAAAATGTCTCTTTTTTGATAAATAATATTAGCAATTATGATCTAAAAAAATTAAGTCTTAAAAATTATCATAATTTTGCACTACTTTATCTTTTAGTTTTATCTACATATTCAGAAAGTCTGTAGAACGACTTCAATAAAGAAACTTCAGTATATCTTAATATATACTGTATAAATTAATATATCTGAAATAAAACAAAACTTCAAATAAAATCAGAACTTTGTTTTGTCATATGTGCTACTATTCAAGATATGGCTATAGCAAAAGGTGCTAGAATAGTTTCGAAGATGAAGATGATACTCCAAAATATTAACGTTAGGTTAATTGATTTAACTAATAAAAAGTGTTTGAAGGAATTCTAATATCCAAAAAAAAAATAAAATAAACTTAACTCAAAAGGACTCTTAAAATTAGAAAATTATGACACAAAATATAATAAAGATAACATTAATGTTGAATTATAAAGAATGGAATGAATGTTGTTATGAACCAATCTAAAAATTGAAAATAATTTTACTATACTCTCTTAATTTGGAAAAAATAAAATATCAAAAGAGATTAATAATTATTAGATATAATATATAAGTAATCAATCCACTATTTATTTTAAGACTTAGTTATAACAAAAACTATAACGACTAGAATAAAAACCTATTTTTACTTACCTAGCCCTGACAAATTTAAATTTTACAATGCCAAATGTTCATAATAATTTGAAATCTTCTAAACATTATAATTATTACTTGAAATAAACATTATAAAAACATTTTAGTAAACATATTAGTAATTCTGAAACTATAACTGTTCAATAATCAGAAACAGATTATTTTGTTGTTAATAAATAGAAACTTGACTTATTATTAATTTTAAATATATAGGGAAAATAATTATAATAAATACCTAGTGTACATATTATAAATGAGAATAATGACCGGATTCAATGGAATTTATATCAGTTTATTTGTAGTATTAGTATTAGATTATGGTGTAGACTATTTTAGGTTAATCAAGTAGGCATACTACTGAATCAAATCAGCTTCCTTCAGCATTTGCCTTCAGTATAGGACTCATTATTACTTCAGTTATTTTCTGTGAAGTCAGGATTTGTGTTTTGTGGGTTTATCTATTTGTAATATGTTTTTTAAAAGTGTTTTATTATATAATTTATAAATGAACCAGTTTCTACAGTGTCCTCATATTGAAATATTCACTTATATTTGATTTATTTTTTAAACAACAACAAAAAACAAAACAAAAGGTGAGAAGTCAGCTCAAGAAAGAAGTGGCCATATTGGATATTTTCACTGTAAGTCATAATTTTCATATAATTAATGCCTAACAATACTTTTTTTTTGTAATTTAGGTACTTGTCAAAACTTTTAAATTTAAATATTTCATTTAAATTAGCTTTCACTTATAATGCTAAAGATTTATTAACAATAACTTTTTTATATATTCTTTATTATTTAACTTGATTAAATTCCTGTTAGTTGAGTAAATGTTTAATCATATCACTGCATTTCTTGAATTTGGTACATCTGACAAAAAAATAAATTTTTTAAAATTTTATTTAGAATTGAACGCAATCTAAAGATAGTACCATAGACAATGATTATTTTCTTCCTGAGGTTGTTCTACAGACTTTTCTATAGCCATTAGAGTTGTTACAAATTAACTCCAGTCAGCAGTACAATCTATGAAACACCTCAAACACAAAATAAATAAAAAAAGTTTTTTTATCAGATGTGACACTATCTAAGAAGGGCAGCAATATGCTAAAAATATCATTTATTAGGTAAGTTGTTTTTATTGTGTCTACAGACAATTGAACCCGAATATGCAGTAAGAAATAATTGAACATTTTCACGATATGTTTTATATTTTTTTATTTCTTAACAAAACCCAAGGTGATATATTCCTCCATATTAGTATTAGATATAGATAGAGCTTTAAATTTTGTTCCGAAATTAAAATTTTTGAAAAAATAATCTGTACACCTAATAAAATACAAATTCATAAATATGTCAGATAGTTTCTTATTATATATGTTAACAACTACTTACTTCAGTAGTCATTATCAGTTTAACTTTATTTGATTGCTTATATTTTAGTAAATTATGAATTCAAAATATTATTTATTAGAATATGTCGCTTTTATTGTATCTACACGACAATTGAAACTAAATATGCAATATAGAACCCGTCAATATTTTTGTGAAATTAGGTTTTGTAATGCTATTAATTTTAATTATGAATTTCATGTTTTAATTTAATAGTTCTAGAGAGTTTGTTAGTAATTCGTATATTTTTTTCTTTTTCTGGTAGCGTTTATCTTATTATTACTTCTTTACATTATATCAACATCTGAACAATGTTTCAGACAGTTTGTCCATTGTCTAGTTCATTGTTCTTAAATTATTTGATAGACAAATGTCAACAAAACTTGACTATGACTAGTAAAAAAGGCTTTTTTGCTTTAACCAAAGACAATATTTTCTTGAATATTAACTATACCCAAACTATTAACTCCTAGCACCCTTTGTACATCTACAGTCTCCTGCAGTTCAAAGCCTCAGTCCTCTCGCAGGAAAGATACTAAACTAAAATATTTTAATGTTCCATTTTACTCTGCTACACAACCCTCTTAAATTCCCTCACTCCTAATATTCTTCATGCTTCTTCCTTATCTTCATGTGAACCTCTCCTTTTCCAATACCTCCTCGAATCTCAAGATATATGGCATATTCAAAATATTTATTTTTATTTAAAGTTTTAGTTGAAGGGAAAAACAGCTTCAATAAATATTAATATTTGACTGTTATAAAAAAAAAAAAAAAAAAAAAAAAATGCTGTACCATTACAGTTCATAAAGGGTCTGGATTTTGGTACTTTGTAAGGATTTATTGTTTCTTGAACAAAGGTTGTGCAAGGAGGCGATTTGTTCAACATCAAACCCAACAAAGTTTTTTTCCTCAATTAAAGGTACCTACTTCAGAGGCTGGGTGTGCTCCATATTGGCTCCTGAACCCACATGGTTCAGTCATGGCTGATTTAACAAAATAAATAATTATCTTCCTCAAATACAGGCCTCAGTGACATTATCATAGCAACTTACTCATTGAGCTAACCCACTACCATTTATCTGTATACTATTTTAAATTTAGTGTGTACATCATTATTGTGTATATATTCATGTATGTATATTACTTAATAATTAGTTGATTATTTTCAACTTGTAATTTTTCTTTAATTTGTATTAAAAGAAGAATTCTTTTTAAGTTACCTATTTACCTTTTATATTTATTAAATATGATGTGTTTATCAAGTTATTTACTGGTTAGATTTTGTTGTTTATTTTTTCACTCGTACATTTTTTGTTATTCTGAAACTTGGTTCTAGAATAAATTTCTATTTCTATTCTATTAGATATAGAGAGGCTATAGGTGCATAGTATAATAATTGAAAAAATTATCGATATAGCTTGCAAAACACAATTCTATAAACTCGTTTAGTTCCTCGCTGCATTTCTGGATCATTTGGGACTAAAAGAAAAATTATATGTTACCCCACATCACAATTGAATATTATATAGACAGTGAATTTTATATAACTGCATTATGTTAATATTATTTTAGTGTATTTGATCTAGCATTTTATTTTTTGAAACTTCCTTTTTTTCTGATATACCTCTCCTAAAGGTATAAAAACATTTATTGGCTACTTTTATTCTTCCATCTATCCTACCATATTCATTCAGGTGAGCGAGCACTCAGGTATTTAATGTCCGTTACTAGCTCTAACCTTGTATTCTTCAGCCTTACACCCTGTAAGGTACAATCCCCCAGTTTGCTTTTTCTTCCTATTCTGATAACGTTTATAGTCATGTTAATAGATTCTTCTTGTAGAATTCATAGTTAGAATTATACATATGTATAAAAATAATAAATCTGTACTGATACAATCCATCAGGGATGCTGTAGTACTTTATAAGGAAGTACTGTTACTAGATCAGTAGTTGTGCCAGGAGGCTTTTTAATCAAAATTACATTCGACAGTCAGATTTTTCTCCAATTAAAGGTACCCACTTTATGAGACCCTAGCTATTCCAAACCCACAGGGTTAACTCAAGGATAACGGTAGCAGAATAATATCTATAAATACGTATATAAT
>NW_027111775.1:89783-101124 GCF_000696795.3 Halyomorpha halys
TGTGACAACTTATAGAATCTTTCCTCATTTTTGCATGGTTTTAAATTATTTTAGATTGTTATGGTTTCACCTTAAAACAACTTATTATTTTTAAAAAAAACTTACATCTTTTATTTAATTGAATTGATATTTTATATATCTAGAGAGGATGGGAAAAGAAGTCTAGTGGCCAGAACTTGGACTCAGAGTTTCACAAATTATAAATATTTTAAAATCAACATTCTTTCACCAAGTAATTTTTTTTTTCTTAGAAGAAGGAACTATATGAGAGGACAACTTTAGTTTACATCAGAGTTTCATAATGTTCTAGAGCATCCTAAACAATTAACTTACTTCATCCATTTTCTAACTTTAACTGCCATATTGACTATATATTAAAATATTAATGAATAAATATGTTGAAATAATTGTTTAATGTGTTATTTATGGTTATTCAATATTCATATTTAGTTTTTCGTCAATAGTAATATTCAGATACTTTGTTTTGTTAAACTAATTTAGTAATGTAATTAGTATCCAAACTTGTATGTATTAGTCTGCATTATTTTTTTCCCCTACATATATATCAATTAACAACTATCATAGCTTGTATGATCATATACTAAATTTTCTAAGCAATAGATCAATTACTGATGATTTATGAAAGTTGGTTTATAAATGATTGTAATGATTTATCAAACAATCAAACCTTTTACTAAGGTAATAAATATTATTAAAAACACTTTTATGCATTAATAAATGCATTTTTCATTTACAAATTTTGTTTATAGTACCATTTGTAATATATTTTAATACCATATCTAAGTCCTTATTTATTCTAGCATGTTGATTGGAACCGAACTGATGCATTTTTGTATTTTTAAGTTTAAGTATAAAATAACCTTCTTGAAATTTGTTTCTGAACTATTTTTATCTTCTTATTTTTATAATAGTAGAGGACATGTAAGGTTTTGACGTGGTATGCAAGTTTTTGTTTGTTTTTGGAATTTTTTGACATATGAAATTCTACAAATATCATTTTTTTGTCATTTTCAATTTATTTACAAAAATGATAAAAAGATAAAAAATTGAAGTATTAATTAAGAGAAAAATATTTGTGTTATTGAATAAAAAAAAAAAGACTAAATCACAAAATGCCAAAAGACTGAAACTCAGTGTACGGTATGTTTAAGACTATCACAAAATATAAAAATTAATAAAGCAATTTTTAAATTAAAGTAATTTTCTAAAATGGAAACTCTCGTCGAGCTCTTTACGTTTATTCATATGATTGTTCTTTGTAATATTTTTAACTATAACTTTTCGTTACGTTATCCTAACTATAAACTATATTCAGAAAGTTAAAAATTAAGTAATTTTCTGTTTATGAATTTATAATTGTTAGTAAATTATTTGTTATTTATTATTTAGCAAATTTCCTTCGGATCACATTCTTAACCGTAATATTTTTAAATAAAGCTAAATAAAAAAATAAGTATGAACACTGTTGTAAGCTAACAAAGTCGTGAATATAGCACTACATTCCTGATATGACTTAAATAAGTTTAAAACATTTTCAGATCCTGTGTACTTCCAAACATTAAAAGATTTCATTACTGTAAGATAAATTAAATTTGTCTCTCACTGAATCAACTTTAGGATGCAATGGGCGCAACAGGATGGGAGGATGTCAAATTACGTTAGCTCGTTTATTGCTAGTTAATTTGATTTGACTAATTTATTCCTTTTGTTCGAATGCAATAGGAGTTACTGGAATTTTCTCTTTTTTTACTAGAGCTCTTACATGGGGAAAATTTCTAGCTCGTTGGAGCCCAACTCATCAATGATATTAAAAATTAAATTTAGTAGTACTCATGTTATTTGCTGAAATAAATTGATTTATAGTTGTTCAGACTATAAAGTTTGATTTATGAAAAACTTTATTTCAGGAACCATAGGACATACAGATGTCAGCCAGCAATCAATTGAAAGCTAGTCAAATTTACTGTAAAATAGTTAATTATGTTTATCTTTGTAGGAGTTTTTATGATATTTGACAAAATAAACTCACAAAATGTTAATTTATGTTGTTCGTATAAAATGTTCGATTTTTGAAAAAAATATATCTATAGACGCATAAGACGCACACATGTCTGCCAACACTCAAAATAAAGGAAATTAAACTTACTAAAAAATAGTTTATGACTATATCTTCGTAGGGGTAGTAGTTTTTATGATATTCACATATGAATATAAATTTGGCAAATGGAAATTTGTCCGTACAACTATATATCAACTTATTTGAGCAAATGAAAACTACTACTTCTGAAAATAAACGTCATGAACTACTTCATAGTACATTAAACTAGCTTTAATTTGAGTGCTAATAGACATCTGTACGTCAAATGGTTTTTGAGATAAGGATTCCTTAAAATAAATTAACTAACTACTTATCTTTCAGTACATTTTTAAGAAATTTTGCTTTTTAAAAAGCTATATCTCGAGAACTATTTAACGTAAATAACTCTATTACGGCTCATATTTTAGCATATTTACTCTTCTTTAAATAATGTTCTTTTAGATTTTCTATTATTGTCGGCAGTTGTAAAGATATAGAGCTCCGAATAAAAAATTAATTATTTTTACGTTTTGAAACAGCCGCCATTTTTTATTCCCCTTACCTTTACTTGGCAGACTCATTAATTTTGACTAGTAATTATACATAGTTTTCAATTAAGTAAACAAAAATTGGGGTGAAATAACTGCCTTTTTTTACTCTTGGGTTGTGCTCTTGTACTGTTATGTTCATATGTTACTTCCAACTTAAGTTTACTTACGTTAATTGCTTTATTATTAATGTTTCTATTATGCAATTTGCACACCTTTGTACCCCTATTTATTTTGTATATTGTCTTTTCTCCATCATATTATATTTATTGTATTCTTATGTATTTTATCCATTCTCTCAACTTTATATATATATAGTATCCTTGGTACAGTTAATATTTCTCAGCTCTCCATAGAAATGAATCTTGACACTCCTACCATAGTTAGTGCGCAGTATATATAGGTCATTATGTATACATGCAGTTTATAAGAAGCAAGAGCCAAATATGCCACAGATGAATAACCTTTAAACTTCAATTGCACTGGTTCGATTCCGACCTAGGTGGGTTCACTTTTTTTGCGTAGCGGTCCCACTGAATGAAACCTGACCCTCACACAATAGAATAAGTTAATTACCTGTAGATAACTATTTTATGGAGTATTGACGATTTTACGATGGATTTTCGACTAAGGATTGAATACGAGAGGAATTATAAGGTATAGTGGAGCTCCAAAACTCAATTCCGTAGACTGATCTACATGACTAAGGTCTAACTGGCCTTAGTCATGTAGATCAGTCTTTTGTAATGGATTTGAAATTTAGTTTAGAAGTTTGTCTAGTAAGTGCTGTAATAGTAGGAATGGAGTGCAGTTCCCTGTCTTTTCAGTTTAATCTAAGGATCCCAAGTTAGTCGTTGATCCAAATATAGTCCAAGATAAGTTTGACCGGGATAAGAGGAATATTATTAAAGCATAAAGCAGTCGGTTACGACGAAGGATAAATGTGATTTTATGTGATTTATTTTAATCCTCCAATTTCGAAAACATTCTTCGAGGGTTGTGATATGAGAGTGAAGAGGTTGGTATGCAATTAAAAGGTTAAGGGGGTTATAAGCTACGAGCAAACATGTATAGCCACCACGAGAGGGTTGTGTTAGGATTGGTTGTGATGTCAGCTGTATAGACTGTGTAAAGGATGAAATCAAGGGGGAAAAAATTGTTGAAACTTTTTGTAACTGGAATGGACAGAACTTTCCAGTTCAATTAAAAAGTTTAGATAAACACGTTGTCAACAGGACAACAATGTTATATTATAGAGAGATAAATTTATGTGTATATTCGACGAAAATGCTTATAACACATAATGTAAGAAAATCTGCAGTATTACTTCATAGCGTGACCCTCCGTCATTCCACAACCTGCGTGTGCCACTTAACGTTTGCCTGCAGCCCACTTATAGAAAACACTGCAGTTAGTTATCACGATCTACGTTTCTGCGAAAGAAAATTCACATATTCTGCTGTAGAGGGAAAGAAATCGACTAAGATTGATTTGATTTGTTCAATTGTGTTTGATTCAAGCATTCTAATTTTAAAATAAGGTAACATAAATTATAATATGATATTGATTATTGAAAACTGTCTTTTGAGACTTTTGGTGGTTTCGAAAACGTATTTTTGTTAATTTTTTTTTTCTCGATAAAACCTAATTTATTGTAGTATAAATTCGCAGAAATTTGAAAACTTTATATTTGATATTTCCCTAGATACTTTTTTTGTTTTCAAAAACAACTTTTTTCCTCATAATGAGAAATCCAAGCGCTCTCACTCAGTTTTCAATGGCCCTCAAAACTAGTGACGCGGCTGGGATCTGTTGGAACTCTGCTTTGTCTTCCAAACGGGAGCAGAACAAATAAAAAAAGTACATATGGAAATGTATTTACAAAATTTAATTTATTTAGTATTGAAGTTATGAAAAAGTGGGAAGAAAAAGGGTTATAATTAATCAAATGTCTAAGTAAAATGATTAAAAAAAGAGAATATGAAGTTATATAAGACAGAAGGAGTAAAGAAATATGAATATGGATGAAAAAATCTATTCAGTAAATATATATAAAAGAAAATTAGTTAAAATTAAATGAATTAAAAAAGCGATAAAGAAAATATGTGTAATTAATGAAATATATAATTAAAATACTAGAATGGAAGAAATAAAATATGAAGGTATATAAGCCAAAGGGAGTAATTAAGTTAAGTAAAGCCACGGTCAATTATTATTTAATTAACTCATCACCACAACACACAATGTTTTGAGATAATTTTGCAAGCTGTTAATTAAGAATTGAATATAATAATTCATCATGTCTTTCTTGAAAAAATCTTCTAGGTGGTATTATAATCAACAATAATGTATAGTGGCCCATGGAAACCATTTTACCGAAGTAGGACTTGAAAATTGAAAGTTGCTCCTTGTTAAAGAATCACTGATGTGCTGAAATAGATCACAATGGATAGGATTTTAAAGCCAAAATATGAGTTCAAAATTTCTACATATATACGCATGATATATATCTAAAATGTTAATGGTGAAATATTAAAAAAAAGAATGTATTTAATAAATAAATTTGATGTTAGTTTTACTATGGCATGATACCAACATTTGGAGAATCTTCCTATTGATAGAAGTCCTATAACATTTCTAGTGGAGATCTCGGAGCCATCTTGTTTTTAGAAGCCTGGGAGGACTATTAGATAATTAATCGAGGTTAGAAACAAGTGAATTTTGGTGGTCAGGAAATTTATCATGAAAGGATAGGTATCGGGTTCTGGACAAATCGACAACAAATGGGACATTGAGGTCCTGATGGATGACTTGATTGGTGATGGTGTATGGAGCATGAAGGATTTTACGTAGATTTTTGGATTGTAAGGATACGAGAGGAATTCGATGGTCATAGGTTTTATAATCCCGTAAATGATTCCTTTATAATTATTTGGAAGTTTAAACCGTTATTCACGTAAGTTTTGTAATAGTTGGAATCGACGAGCAGTTTTCCTTCTTTTCAATCTTCTATGAGGATTCCAATTTAGTCGTTTGTCCAAATATAGTCGTAAGTGAAATATTAATGAAATTGTTAAAAAAAAAAAAATTGATTTAAAATTGTTAAAAACACCACGATTTGTTCTTGGAAGCATAGATGTGTAAATATAAATTGTTGAAAAAACATCAAAATTACATCGCTAGTAATCTTATTAAAAATGAACAGTTATCAATGATTACATATACACTCAAACGTATATATAATTTTTTATGCGTTAACTAACCACCTTTGCAGAATCCGGTCCAGATAACATTATTTTCATCATACTTTTGTTCAGCCACATGAATATATATTTTCGTTTTACATATTATTACCATAAATATTCTATAACGCTTTTATCCGATAGGAGACTGGCCGTTAATCTGCTTCCTACTTAGATTTCTTCGAGGAAAAACTCTCAGGTTTTTTTATTTTCATTTTTTGCATGATTCATGAGAGGCTGGATAAGAGAAGGATGAGGAAAGAGAGGGTTTAAATTAGAATGCGCTTAAAAGCTATTTGTTCTGAAACCCTGACAAGGAACTGCTAAATCGTTAGAGTATAATACACTGAGTCGGGTCAGTCACAAGGGGATGGATATGATTACTTAGGATTTCAATCTGGTGAAGAGGTCTTGTTTTTTTATTAAAATATCTTAGTTTATATGATTGACACTGCAATAGCTTCATGACTATTTTAATTTTTTTTTTTAAATAAGAATAAAAGATTAAGGGAACCCGAAGTTTCGAAGCCCATCAGTCGCAGTCTACACAATTCTATGATGCCAGTCTTTTATTTTATTTTATTTTCATACCAGATCGGCCTGGTGGGCCTTACATGGTTGATATAACTTATATTAAATATATTTTTTAACAGTTGATTATGAGGGGGTATAGTCATACAAATGACACCCCTAACTATATAAAATGTTCTTATTAAAAGAAAAAATAATAGTAAAATAAATAGATTAGAATAATGCTTCTTAATAAAAGAGGAAAGTAAAATCAATAACAAAAATTAATGATATTGGTACACTTAAATAAAACAATCAATTTTGTTCCAATAGTAAAAAGAAACAAGTTAATTTTAAAAAGGGAAGAGAGAAGAAGAAAAGAGAGAAAATAATAATAATAATGAATAAATAAAATGAATAATAATAATAAGTAAATAGAGGTAGTGTGACTATGAATTAATTTCATATTTATTAAAAATTTATAAAAGAATGTCTTACAGCAGTCTGGGCTTCACTCTTCCGATTGAGGGTGGGTTTCCCAGGTTGTAGGTCACTGCTCCTTTAACTGTCGGCAACTGGGAGTGGAACTTCATGAACCGTTTTTTGATATAATCCTCTATTGACTTCATTTGTAATTCGCGATGCACTTGGCTATTTCTTATGAACCAAGGAGCTTAACTGCGATTCTTAGGACTTTATTTTGAAAAGATTGTAGTTTTTTCCTTTTCGTGAAGGATGCCGATCCCCAGACTTCACAACCGTACATCAGCAGTGGGCTGAGGATTGTTTTAAATAGAACAGTTGTTTCTGGTTTTAGTTTGGAATTTCTGTTTAGGATAGGATATAGCATTGCTTACCTTATGATGCCTATCCAAACCCTATCAACAAGATAAGCCGACAAAATCCTCCCATCTACGTTCCTGTCTACCCCTTGAATTAGAGTTAAAAACTTTTTTATGGATAAGTTCGTTACTGAGCCCTACAACAAGCCCGTTTTATTAGCCTCAACGATATCACCTTAATTACATTTACCGGGTGCAGTTCATGCAACTTGGAAGTCTTTGTAGCTGAGAGAATCGAGATCTCTTCTTAAAAGTCTCATATTTACAACGGCACCGATTCGATTCTAGCCGGGGCAGGTCGACTTTTATTTAGTAGTGGTCCCACGAAAACAATATTCGACTCTCCCATTCTTGTTAGAATAGGTTGGCTACCTATTGATAATCTTCCCCCTACGTCCAAAACGACCAGGCAGAATTTCTCCAGTTAATTTAACCTTCTTCACTTTAAATTTTTTACGCAATATTTCATCTTATAAAACCATAACGTATTGTTCCTTTCAGAGTTTCGCAACCATATTGATCAAGATTTATTAGATTTCAGAATTGACTATTCACTTCCACTAAAGTAGAACAAACAAAAATTATTTAAGGAAAACCAAGTCAGATTCGCTTTTAACTTCTTTTGAAACTCGAATGTAATTCCCTTAAAACTTTTTGTATAAATCAAAATATATAGAATAGAAACTTTTGCTTCATTTTTAGAGAATTTTTTTTTCCTGCAGACATCACGCGTTCACTAAATGAATTCATACATCCTCTCATAAGTTATTCATATTCAACGTAACTACAAATGTTGCAAACCTCAATTTTCATTCTTTCAAATTACATGAATATTTTTTGGATTATATTCCTTTTAATGGGAGAAAAAGCAATTTCAAATAAAGAAAATTTTCTCTGATTCTAATTTATTTACTAAGGTAAGGTTTGTACCATTATGTGCAGTTTGAACGGTCCCAAGCTCTCCTAAATTACGTGAAGATTAGTGGCATTATCTTGAAGTTATTGGATTTTTTATGATCTCTAAAACATAAATGCAGGTACCCTAAGCCCTAGTAAGGCGAAATATTAGAGTAAACAATTTTTTTTTGTTATTATAAAAATTCGTATTTTGGGTTTTTTGAGGTGCTAAAAGCGAATGCTTACTTTATTTATCGAAAAAATGTTTTATTCCTCTTAAAAGGCACGGAATCTAAAAGATATGGGTTTGGAATAGTGGAAATTTACCCTTTTAACAGTTGTTCATTGGATTTGGTTAACATTGGGGGGGGGGGATTACAAATTTATTTCGTAAACCCGTAACTCTGGCATGCAAAATAATTTTTATTTTTTGATTTATTCGAAAAATTATAGTTAAGAGATTCAAAACATTTAAAACAAATCTGACTTGTTTTTTCTTTAAAAAAATGTTTTTTCCTACTTTTGGTTTTTTGTAATTTGTCATATCCTTAAACCTATTTGATACAAAAAACAATATTTTGTTCACATTCCACACTAAGAAAGAATCGATTGATATATAGTAACCATTACATTCATTCAGAGCAAAGGCGTCATACAATAAATTAAAAAATATCTAAAATTAATTTAAATATATTTTTTTATTAGCTCCTGAGATGCATTGGCAATAATCCTTGGACACTTATCTAATATTTTTCTACCTAGTTGCATTGAAATTAATGATTCCACGTGCGTAGCCTTCCCTTGTAAGCTGAGATGTGTATCTATTTCTATGCGCTAAATTCATGGAATATGTTGGTAAATAATAAATGGCTTAGAAAAAACAGGTAGTATGACGCAAGACTCAACGATAATATGCTTCTCACAATATAAGACTATAGGGCAGGATGATTTGAACAGAGGGCTTGATGGCCAAACATGTTGCAGAGAGAGTCTCTGATTTAAAACTTTGTTGGTTCGAACCCCACTTGGGTCAGTCAATATTTATTTCACGTATGCTCCAGACAATATATCTTGACATTCCCGCTATTGGGAAATAGAGGTCTTTAGTATTTAAAGACTTATACTTTTTAAGTATTGAGACTTAAATAAAAAAAAGTTTATATTATTTAGTTTCATAATCAATAAAAGAAAGACTTGAGGACCCGACACAGAAGAAATGATAAAATGATTGAAAGAATATGAGGACTAGTAATGTCCTTCGACTAATTAAAAAAAAACTTCATGGTGGAAGATCGCTGATTAACCTTGTGTAATACTAAAAAAGCAATTATTAAATGATAAAAAGGGGGAGAAATAATAAGTTTATTTTAATTATTTCTTCCCCTAATTATGTATATTATTATGCTTGTGTATTTTTAAATTTTCTATACTGTTTATCTCAAAATCATTTTCCAATGTAACGTACTTCGATGGTCAATCCCTACTACTTCTCTATAACTCCTGTGAACAGTTTACTCACTCTCCGACTTCGAATTTGTAAGGTATATTTTCTCTCTTGTTCATGATCTTCCTTTGTTCTCATTCCCCTTTTTCCATATCTTAGTTTGTATTGTATTTTATATTTCTTCTTTTTATTTGTTATTATTTCCGTTTTCGCTAATTGTCGTTGTTGTTATTGTTTATTGTTGCTTAAAGGTGTAAAACCCTGTGGTCATCAACGTCAATGGCATGAAAAAAGTAAACAAAAAAATTATAAAAAAATAAAAAATTAAATAAAATAAAAAAATAAAAATCGAAGAGGAGTTATAATTTATAAAGAAGGCGATGTGCTTTTAAAAATTCAAACACTAATGTAATTTTAGCTTCCTCATCTGTTAGAGCTTCTGATAAATTTGGGGTCAGTCCTATCCTGTTTATTATTGGCAAATAGTGAGTACACTCTTCAAGAATATGCCTAATCGTAAGAATGGACTGACAATATTTGCACGTTGGAGGTGGCAGTTTTCTGATCAGGTGAGTATGACCTATTGAGAATGACCTAATTATAAGCCTGTATATCATTAATTGTCTATATACCTTTTATTATTCTTATTTTTACGTTCCATCGTACAACTTTTTATTTTTTATTCACTTTGTTCATTTTGTTTGTATTTTTTTGTTGTGCAGCACAACTTCATTGGGTGGCTAGTCACACAGCATATTTATTTTAGTCTAATTAGACGATATTTTTAATCTAACAACAAATAGGCCTATAAAAGTATACAATAATGATTACAAACATTTGTAGTGTACAACATTAAAACATGATTTTTTTTCTTCTCCTTTTCCATCTTTTCCCCTTTTTTTCTTTTTCCATTTATATTACATAATTTTCCTTTTTAATATTACTTAATTAATCAATTATTGTTTAAAACCAACGTTTTTAAAATAATGAAAGTAATGTTGTAATGTAACAAAAATACCTTTAAGATATTAGTATTCATGAGTACAGCATAGACGATTGATCGATTTTTCCTTTTTCAAGTTGCAATTAACTAAAATTGGGATATTTTTAATTGGCTCTCTTCTGAACATTTATCATCCTTTCACGACCTACTTCTTTTCATTGTAGCCATTAATGAAAGGAAACAGTTGGAAAAGAATCTTTCTTTAACGATGGCACTTGACTTACTTTCATTACCGATTTTTAGATTTTCTTTAGTAATTATATTATTTTTTGTTATGAAAAACAGAATTATCTTTTCAAGGATTGAGAATATTTTTTTTTATTTGTACGCCCTTTGTACGTGTAGGATGTGATATTAGGAGGCTTAAAGAATTTATAAAATCCGACTCTTTTACTGCATTTAATGCAATTTAAAGTAAGAACTGAGGAAATTACATATATAATGTAGTATTTATTGCTGAAGTTTTTTTTTCTTCTTACCTCCTTTATTATCTACCTATATATAATAGGCGCTACAACCCTTTGATGGGTCCCGGCCTCCCCTACGAGCCTCAGCCTTCCAATTTCGGACTCCAAGCAGGGCCCTGTTTCATAATGAAAGCTAATAGAATTAGTTCATAATACAAGTGTATAAACTAGTGTGTTAATAATACTAATACTATTTTATCATTATGTTATTTTATTTATTTATTTTTCATACAGATAGTTTGATTATGTTCATCTTGTTTATTCTTTTGTTTGTATATATTTTAAGAGTT
>NW_027111775.1:101949-114804 GCF_000696795.3 Halyomorpha halys
TCACGTATTGATCTTTCGAATAAAAAAAAATTTTGATTACAATTTAATTTTTTGTGTTATTTTTTACAATTTCAAGTTCTATCGGGCTTAAAAAAAAACCCTATACCACGACATCCATCCATCGGAGCTTGGACCGTCCGACTCAGATTTCTCCTTTCATGACTCTTTTAAGCATTTCGTCGGGACTCATCCGTGCAATATTAAATGTCCTCCTTTATTAAATAGATAGATAACATAATTAATATATATTTAAATATATACATACGTAATCGGATGCCCTTTTTTCCTTTTTGCTGGGTCCGCTGAAGGCAGGGGTAACAATATTGTCCGAGGTATTGCTGGTCGGGGGCTACAAAGAACAGAAAAGACTGCCCCACTGGGGCACTTGGGAATAAAATAGGAGAGGGGTTAAGATGACTTCAGGTTGCAGAGCCCGAAGCCCTTCCCTCGGCGATGACATCTACCCTAATAAGTTTTTTTTTCTTCTAATCTAAGCCCCAATTTGAAATAAAGTTATGTGTTTAACAGTGTTTGTGAAGTGGGGTTTTGTTTTTATCTGAAACGTTGTTACATTTTAAAACACGAATGTAGTGAATGAGTGAGTGAGTATTGACTTTATTTGAGTTAATCTGTGTGATTGAAAAACATCATCAAACCCTCCACTCCCGCCCTCCATGGTAGCCTTACTTATCTGACATTTCAAACAGACAATTATAGCGAGTAGGTTGGTCGATGTACGACATGTCACAATCTCACAGGAGGAGATTATAACTAGAATTGCCCTAATAAGTGTTATTACTTTTAAATTTTATTTGTCGTTTGAAATATACCTGAGTCAAGAGAAATGAATTTGGTGATTTTTTTAAAATTATTATTTTAAAGCATCAACCACTTCGGGGCCATTATTGCCTTAGTTTCTGAAATTTTGGTTAGACTTTATTTCCTTGATATCCAACATTTTTAATAGTCCTTATTGTCTTAATTTCCGAACTGAAATGTATAACAATTGAAAAATGGGGAATTATAAAATTTAATTAAGATTTATGGTTAAGTTTTGAGTGATTCAGAAATTCAAAAAGTTTATTTATAGCCATGTTTATATCGTTTTATTGCAACCAATCCACACGAAAGCTGTGAACGTAAGTTGGATTGTAAGTGAAAATTGTGTGATGCGCGCACAACTCCAGATTTAGTATATTCTAGTCTATCCGTTGGCTCAATTTTGCTTAACGCCGTAAAAATTCCATGGTCAACGTTGTTTGTTTCTTATTTATTTCTGGTAATATTCAATTTTTTTTAATGTATGTATGTGTGTGTGATTTACATCATATTTGTACAAGTTCATTGTGTGATTCTAAAAACTTAAATACTGGTTCTATTGTTTCATTATCGTCTCTAAGGGTTGATGATATGTCAGGTTTTAATCTGAAACTGTTGAAGTGTGATTTGAAGTAACTTAAGTCTATTCATCACCACCTAATATAATATTATCGGCATTCAATTACTACAAAGTTCATGTTTTTCAATTTACTTTTCTCTCCATAGATTGTAATTGTTATATAAATATTTATAAACGTAGAAGTTGTTTGCCTTTTAGACTCTTGGTGATTACAATGGAGGCACTAACTACATCAGCGAAGAAGTTGCGTGTAGTTTCCAACTCGATTAGCCTAAATCGAATCATTTCATGTACATTTAAGTGGCAACAATCGATTATCTACTATGCACCTCTCTACTGACTTTTAATCGAAAATTACATTTCTAGTACGTTGCATTTTATAATAT
Source organism: Halyomorpha halys (assembly GCF_000696795.3). Classification (NCBI taxonomy): domain Eukaryota; kingdom Metazoa; phylum Arthropoda; class Insecta; order Hemiptera; family Pentatomidae; genus Halyomorpha; species Halyomorpha halys. The sequence goes on from NW_027111775.1 coordinate 103,735, forward strand.
TAGAATGATAAAACGATCTTTATTTATAATAATAATGGACAGGCTTACCAAACCCTAGGGTTCAATACCGGTGCTAATCTACAAGAATTATCTTTTTATTTACCTTAGTTACGTTTTCAGTGTTAACTTTTTTATTGAGTCCAGCGAATCTTCAGAATAGTGTTGATTGTTGTGACACTGTTACCTATAATTTAAGGCCCATTACAACGTAACAGTTACTGCGACAGTTCCTGCCATGGCATTGGTAAACATTTAAAATTATGGTAGTTCTGTCGTATCCTTGGCAATAGTTGACAATACCTGTCACAGGAGTGACAACTAACTGCCTCATTTAGACACATTGACAGTGAATAGCCTCATCTTACAACCTTATAGCACAAAACTTAAATATAACTTATAGCCTTATTCTATATAACTTATTCAAATTCTTGAGACTGGTTTTTATCTATTAAATAAATCAAATGGTGTCCTTATTAAGTCTCAACAATCTTTATTAGTAATAGTCTAACGTTTCGGCCAATTCGGCCATTGGTATTAATTTAAGGACAACCTTAAATATAAATTCATAAATCACATCAAAATTAAAAAAAAAAAATGTTTTACAGGCTATTTTGTTCAGGTCATCAAACTCAAGTCAAAATCACCTTATTTTTTGGGGGGAACTTCCTTAATTTTTATCAGATACTACTTTTTAATAGAACTTCATTTATTAATATTAAATATACACTATAGATATAAATAGTTGGTTTATCTAATAGTGTATTGTGTTATTTTAGTCTAAAATTAAAGTTTTTAAAAATTAATGAAGTTCCAACTACAAAAAAAAAAAAAAGGTGATTTTGTCTTGAATTTATTGGTAAAATATTTTTACCTGGGCAAAATTTTTTTTTAAAATTTTGATGTGAGGTTTGAATTTATATTTAAGATTGTCCTTGAGGATGGCCAAATTGGCCGAAACGTTGGACAATTGATATAATAAAGAATATTGAGACTTAATAAGTATACCATTTGATAATTTTATAGCCTTAAGTTGTTTGTCTGGAGTGGCAGTTCTTTGCTGTATTTAATTATTCCTTCACTAAGTGGAGTTCTTGACAGTATGACAACGACAGAAAACTGCCACCATGAAACTGGACTTTTAAAAATAAAAAAAAAAATTAATGCTATCTTTCTTGGAGGCAGTCAAAATTATGAAAATATAAAACTAAATACATTTCTTTGAACATGACATTTTTTGATGAACCTATAACTTCAACAGGTAAAATATCAATAAGTCAAAATATTTTTTAAATACTATAAAAATTTAAATATAAAATTAGAAATAATTTCTAATGTTTCACTTATCTTTTTAGATTTTTTTTTATAATAAATTTTATTTTTCATAAAATAAAAACTATTATTATGGCTATAGGAACATTATTATGTCTCTTACCATAAAAAAAAAAATTGATCACCGGTTTGCTCAGGAATGTTTAGAAACCTATAACTGACCAGGTTAAGAGACACCTGTGAACACAATACTCTACTTTTGGTTTCTTTGTAGTCCGTAAATTCTAATAATGAAATTTAAAAAATTTAATTCTGGAAAGTTTTAGCATACAATATTTTTTAATATATTCTTCCTGTAATAAATATTATTATTTTAATAAACCTCAAGGAAATCTATATTCCTGTACCCAGTTGCTTTAAAAAAAATTAATTATGTTTAATTGTTGATTATAATAATTTCAATAGTTTTAATAATTTTATAAAATTATTTTATGTATACATTTTTCAAATACTGCACAAATATTTTCAATCAAAAGTTAATATATCCACTTATTGAAATTAAAGGTTTTTTTAAAATTTGTATTTTATCCTTTCAAGTAAGGTATTATAAATCAAAGTTTTGAACTTTTTTAAATTTTATTTATTGTAATTTATAACTTTACAAAACAGAATACAATATGTAAATTGGATGAATGTTTCAAAGACTTGAAAATCTTGGAATGGAACCACCCAATGGTGGAACTTCAAAGTGAACTTACATACATAAGATGCTCCCATACTAATAACTTTCCAAAATTGGACTTGATTGAAAAATCTTCAAATACTTTTTTCACAAATTTCTATCGGTAATAAAAAAAAAATGTAAACTGTACTATACTGTTACTAGATCAACGGTTGAGCAAGGTGGTGAATTGGTCAAAATACTTCAGATTTTTACACAATCAAGGGTACCCGCTTTATAAGGGCTCCCGAGCCCATAGGGCTGTCTCACGGCTACAGTAAAATAAAAAATAATTATCTGGCATAGCCTTATTTGACCCTCGGAGTCAGTAGCACAGTGCCTTACCAATGAGCTATTCCTTTGTATACGTATATATAGTATTATTTTATAAAATCAATTAGTTTAAGCAAGAGTGATAATTAAGATAAAACTAAAAATAGGTAGTTAAGATTTAGTCCGTGGGGCATTATCATTTAGAGGCATCTCTTTTCTGAATTTGCAAAACGAGGAATTGGCTCTCTTCATGGTAAATAATTATAATAACATAAACTTATTTTTAGTTTCATCCAGCAATTTCGGTGCTACTGGGAACATCTTATATCTATCGACTACGTACAAAATAGAACTCAAAAAAATGTACAACTGGTTTTTAGACATTACTAAAAAATGTATTAAAACTGTCAAAACTAAGAATCAATCAATTCAAAAATATATCTAGTTAAAAAAAAGAAGTTTAGACTGACTTCATAAAAAATCAAAACTTGTTAACCGAATTGTATACAACAAATGGGTTTTGTATTTAATTCGGACAGAAAAACAATTTACATAAATTATGAATATATAAAAATGTATAGACGTTTCTAAAACTACGAGTTGTTTAGACTATCCGAATTTTAGTTGTTTATCTGTTCTTTCTTTTTTATTTCGTGAAGGCCTATATACCCACCTATGAACATTCTCCTAATAATTTTGGCTCATTCAGTCCACTTCAAATGTTTTATATCCTTCCAGTACATTTTCCAATTTCCTGAAAGAAGGAGATTTATTCAATAAAATTGTAATTAAAACGAAAATGCATTAACTCTGCACAGTTCGCAAATAATTATGTCTTTAAATAAATCAATCTGATTAAATACTTGGAAATTGACAAAATCCAATAAAACATTTAATTGCTCAAACGAAATATATAGCTAGCAATAAAACCAGTAATTATTAAAGAGGGAATGCATTCGGACAAACTCTAGAATTTTAAGTGTTATTAAATTCAAGAGCAATTAAAATATAAATACATTGTTTTGCGTTTCAGTTCTATATATTGTCAAGATGCGCTTGTACTTTTTTTTTAACATCTTTATTGAAATTTAGAACTGTATATTATATAATATATTCAGTAAATTTAATCTTAGTTAAAATGTAGCGTTACTGGAGTGTAGGGAAACTACTCATTGGTAGCACTCTAATGACATTTTACATTAGCTGGTCTTGTGGCCATGTTCTTTGCAGGCGCCTCGGAGGATTGTCAGGAATGGAAGAGGGTACAAGGTTAGAAACTAGGGGGTTTGAGTGATTAGAGAGTTTATAATGGAAGGATTGATATCTGGTTCAGGTTAGATCGGTTACATAGGGAACATTAAGGTCTTTATGTAGGATTTTATTTGTGACAAAATAAGGAGCATTACGGATTTTGGATTGTAAGGATTGGATTCGAGAGGTATTCGAAGGTTTAGTGGAGCCCCAAACCTCAACTCAATATGTCCAGATTGGTCTTATTACAGTCATGTAGATCAGTCTTTTGTAATGAGTTCGAAGATTGGACCGTTTGTCTAGTAAGTGCTGTCTGTAATAGTCGACATCGACGTGCAGTTTCCTGTCTTTTCAGTCTTGTGTAAAGATTCCAGGTTAATCGTTTGTCCAGATGTAGTCCAAGGTAGCAGATCTGTTCGACAGGGGTAAGAGTGACATTATTAAATGAAACTGTAGGGCAGTCAGTAGGTTTACAACGAAGGAAAAAAGTGGTATGATGAGATTTATTGGAATTTATCCTAATCCTCCAATTACGACACCATTCTTCGAAGGCTGTCATATGGGTCTGGAGAGTTTTGGATACAATTAATGGCTATTAAGTGCGAGCAGCGATTGTATAATCTAAAAAAAGACCGACACTGAATATTTTTTTGAAAATAAGTAATATTAAAGCATGAAATGTGAAATGGGTTTGTAAAAGTATTAAAAAAAAATTAAATTGTTGATATAACCGAAAAATCGTCATAAAACATAGAAGGTGTTGGTGCAAAATATATTTTTAAAATAAATTTTACATTGTAATTTTTTTTTTTACTTAATAATTTGTTTTTGGGTCTGTACAAAGTATTTTTGTTTAAAATAAGTATCTGGTTATTAATCTGTTAATTTATTATTCGCAAAATATCATTAAAGATAAAAGGCGATACTTAAATTAAAATTATTATTTTTCTCTGTATTATAACGTATGATAACGTTATTTTTATTCTCAGTAGCTTTCTCTGGAGCAAGCAGAACTCATAAAAGTTATTTATATATATCTATTGTATAAATAATATACGTTTGCATAGAAAATATATTATGCGTTTTCTTCTAGTCCGAGAGCCCTAGAGGAGATAAAAGTGTCAGTTATTTCACCTTATATTGCATTTCCGATAAAAAATGAGAACCTGTCAGTTAGATAATGCTACCTACAAAGTTGTTTCTACACGTTAAATAAAATTAATTTTTCATTTGCAGTTACATATCTTTGGAACCAACACACTGAAAACCTAGTTGAACATTGTTATAAGAATAATAGATTTGCTAGAATATGAGCCTTAAATGAGCTATTTTCCGTTCAATAGTTCCCAAGATATGTTTTTTAAAAGCAACATTTTATTAATAAACAATGTACTATAAAATCAGTAGTTAAGTCATTTCATTTTGGGAAATATATATATCAGGAATCACGTACAGATATCATTTAGAAGTCAAATTAAAACTAGTTTAATGTGCAATGAAATGGTTTATTACGCTTTATATAGCATTATTCGAAATTTTATATACGCTTTCTATAGCATTATTCGAATCAGAGTTCTCAGAGCCTATAGCGCAGTGCCTTACCAATGAGCTAATCACTCCCTTTGTATACGTATATATAGTATTATTTTAAAAATCAATTAGTTTAATCAAGAGTGATAAAATAGATAATTAAGATAAAAATAACTCTAGGTGATTAAGATTCAACCCGTTGGACATTATCGTTTAGAGGCATCTGTTTTCTGAATTTGCTAAACGAGTAATAGATTCTGCCTTTAATCGTCTTCTAGGCTAAATTCGGCCATGCTCTCTTCATGGTAAATAATTATAATAACATAAACTTATTTTTAGGTTCATCCGGCAATTTCGGTGCTGTTGGGAACATCTTGTATCTATCGACTACGTACAAAATCGAATTCAAGAAAATATTTAACTGAGCTATTTTACGTTTAATAGTTCCCGAAATATATTTTTTCAAAGCAACATTTCATAAAAAAAAATTATTGAAAAATCATTAGTTGGTCAATTAATTTTGGAAAATCTATATCTCATGAATTACTAAACGTACAGATATAAACTAGAACTGAAATTAAAGCTAGTTTAATTTGCTATAAAGTGGTTCATTACGTTTGTATTCGCACGAAGCTTTTATAATATATGCGTATAATTATTCCTTTTCCGAGATAGAAACTGATTTATTTTAGCAAATGTCATGAAAACTTATCACTCCTTTGAACATGAACGTCATAAAGAACTCAATAGTTTATTAAACTAGATTTAATTTGAGCGATAATTGATATTTGTACAGCGAATGATTCCTGAGATGTGTGTGTATTTTTTAATAAAACTGAGATACCGTTTTCTTATTATTATATAATTGTTTAATAAGAAATAAATCCCATTAAAAAAACTAAAAATAATAAATTTGTTTATAATATATATTTATTAATTTAATTTGAAAATCATGAAGTCCACAATGTTTTTTGGCAATTTCATAATTTTATTTCTTGTAAACAATTCAGAATTTTATGTATTGAAAATATATTAAGGTGTTATAGGCATATATTAAAAAGTTATTTTTTTTATAAAATTTTCTTTTTCTTTTTATAATATGAATTTTTATTAATAATAATAAATAAAAAGTTTATTCTACGTATATCACGGAACATAAACGGACAGTGGCGCGCGCAATCTACGAAATCCCGCCAGAGCTCTTCAGTCTTCGTTCAGCTTTCACCCAGTCAGGCTTCACTGTAAGTGTACGGAATATTTATTTGTGTATATATCGTTATAAATGGAATCATTACATATTTTATTATTTATATATGTATATCTATAATAAATATACATATATATGAAAATATAATATTACACAAAAAGAAAAATATATAAGAGGCTATTTGGAAATGTATGTTAAAAATATGTCTGAAGATATATAAGAAAAAACTTTTTTTTACTGTTTTTCCGTTATAAAGAAAAATATATCTAAAGAAACATTAATTTAGGGATTTTTTTTTCTAAAAATATTATTATTTTAAATTATGTTTCCTAGGGTGTATTTAGCTTATTTATTTTTGATTTCAAAAATATTTAAAAAAAAAAAAAACACAACAGCCTCTTAATACTCTTTGTTATGACGTTCCTAGCTAGAGTGCTCCAATATATCTAGAACAATAAATCATAATATTTATATCAATATTCATAATATAAACATTAAATCCCATATTTTAATAAAAAATAAAACATATTCAATATCGAATTAAAAATAAATTTGAAGAATCACCAAATGTAATCCTTATTGAGATTATTTATCTTTTTGCATTGCTTTGTAAATCATGTTTTTCTATAATTCATAAACTCTTTTGATTATTTTGTTATTATATTTTAAAGCTTATACAATTAATGCTGTATATAAAGGTTATTAATTGTTAACACTGTTATATTGTAGTTATTATTATTAGTATATTTTAGTTGTTTTTTCCTATTTTATTTTGTTCTCTGTAAATTGCTGTTCATTTATTAATAATATTAATTTTATATTTTTATTAAAATCCATTAAATTCATTTAAGATAAATTAAACTGTTTATGTTGTTATATTCTGTCCTTTTCATTAAATAGAAGTGTTAAAGGGTTTTTAATAACTGTCTTGCAATAATAAATAAAATATACTATATTTTTACTGGTTAAAACTGATTGATTTTTTTAAATGCTTAATTTTACGATTACTGTATAATTCATAAAGTTACGCACCCCGCTTTTTATTTACAATATTTATAAGTTGATAATAATTCTATTGGTAAATGAAAACTTTATATCCTTTGATGAGATCTTGTCCACTGACCTATACAACAAACTGTCAGCTCCCGTGCACTCACTCAACGCTTCAGGGTGTTTTAGTTGAAACAGTTCGCTAATAATTTTCCAACAGTCTTGAAAAGCTTGCTCGTATTTCAAGATCTTGAGGCTGATATATAGGGTCTTATCAGCCGAACGTGTTTCTCTTACCTACTTACAGACTTAAAGGTAGAGTTGCGGTTACTTCAGTAGACCTCTTGATATTTTTTTTTTATTAAAAAAATAAACAAAAAATGTTTTAAATTTTGAGAAATTAATTAAAAAATGCTACTAAAGAGAACTAAAAAAATAACTAACTATTTGGTTAAATCATTTATAATTAACATACATAATAAAATGATTGTATATATTTGTATTTCCATCATTTAGTAGCCAAATTATTTACAGTTATTTAGAGAAAAATATTAAAATGGATCAATATTGACATCAAACAGTTTAATCAATATTTTAAATGGAAATTGTTAAAATTAGTTATTCTTATATATACACATTTTTGAACTATAAGAATTTTTTTCTGAATCTGAGTTTAGATATAAATAAATACAAAATACAGTACTAGTGATTGATAAGTAATGTAAAATCCCTGGCTATTATTGTGTATTAGTATAATATAATATTGATTACGTAATTAAAGATACTTTTTCTAATAAATTCAATTAATACATACAAACTTCTGTAAAATTACGAACAATTAAAAATAAACACAATCTATGATTAATAATTATTTATTGTTATAAAAATTATGATATGAAATCTACTGGCTTCTTAATAAAGCGTTGAATTGTTTATAATGTTAAAAATTTGATTATTATCTGACGGATGCTTGAGGGGCATCTCCCCTAATTGTAAATATTACGTCTTATTATATCTTGTCTAAGCTGTTTCTTCGCCTTATCAAATATAAAAATTTACTGTAATAATTCAATTATTAGTTATTCCACTGTGTTATTTATATTTTTACATTAAAAATATGATTCTTAGTAATTCAAGTGTTTACGATTCATAAATAAGATCAAATTATATGAAGATATTTGATTTATTATGAATAAATATTCGTATATACGTCCTTTATCGGATTTAAAGTTAATGCGGAAAATAAAATTATAACAATTTTAAGAGTAATAAATCCATTTTTTCGGTGAAATAATTAATTAAAAAAATTAAATAAAAAAAGATTCCATTTTTATTGTATCTTGCTATTATTGAGTTCTTGAATAAAATTGTATGTTTGTTTTTAATTTTAAGGGTTATGGAATAAATATATGATAATAAGAAATATTTGCAGGAAAATTTAAAGAAAAACAATTAATGTTATAAACTTTTTAACGTTATTATAATTACATTTTAAATGTTATTGGGATTAATAAATGGTCGAATTGTTGAAATTAATAATATTTTATTATTTTTCTGGCGTATACTTTAAACGATTTCCTTTTATAGTGTCTTGTTCAAGGTTTTTTTTTGTTATCTTTTTCACTTTGTAACATAAAATAATTTGATTATTTATATACTTCAGTTGAATTATTGTATGTTTAATTTCGAAATATTATTCTCAATAATACAATTGTTTTAGGTTCATGACTAAGGTTAAATTAATTGAAGACATTTGTTTCGTTATAAATAAACATTAAATATTCTTATGTACTATCTATATTGAATGTTAAGTTAATGTAAGAATTACAAATTTTAATTTGTATATTGAGTAATAATTGTATGAAAGAAAATTAATATATATATATATATATATATATATAAAATTGTTGCTATTGTTGAAGCTTTCAAGAACTTTTTTAGGATATATTTAAATTTTTTAAATTAATGTACGACATATAAAATAAGAAGTAATTCCATCACGCTGTACAAAGTTCATAACGAGGGTTAAAATATTTCTTTAATAATTATTACAATAATCAGATATTTTTTTTATTAAATTATCCATTCTATGGTTTATTTTTCAAATTATTCAAAAATTGTAAAATTGCTCTACTTACTTTTCTTCCCTTTATTGATTTTCTTTATGTTGTTTTTGTAAGTAATACAAAAGTTTAGTATAGCGGGTAATAATCGGGAGTAAAAATAAATTTATTTTGGATGTTTAGTTTGGAATTTTTAAAAGGTTTACAATAAATCTGAAATAGCAGGATCTGTTGATATACCCTTAAAGTTAGTTTTTAGTACCTGGTAGTTTTTAGTAGTTTCGGAAACCCACTATTTATGTCTTTTTTTGGTTCATAAAACTGCTAACTGATAATAAATGCATCCAAGTGAGAAATAAACTTAAAACTTTACCGTTTATTAAAAATGTAATTAGAGTTTTAGGAGTGAAGGTCACTGCATGTTTCTTTTAGTTACTTTTGTATTACTGGATATATTCTTTAGTTTTATTAAAATTCATTTATGCGTCATAAATAAAAATAAAAAAAATTGTAGTTTTCATGTAATGAATATTCAACATGTATCCTCATTCATTTGCAGTTATTTAAATTTTCCATAGAGAGAATTTTTTTTTCCAGATAGCCTTGTATATATATATATATTTAATATTATTTTTGTATGCTAATATTTTTTACTTATATGAAACTTCTCTTGACAGTAATAACATTTTTAAAATTATGTATTATTTCAAATTTGCAGTAATAATATGTTTAAGTAATGTAAGTTGTAAGATTATCAATTGTCAATTATTGATACAACTATATCTGGTTAAGAGAAGTTTCCATTAATTAATTATTAATCATCTCAGGTAAGAAATGGACTTCGTTGTGACGATATTAGAACAATTTATTATAAAATTTAGATGCTATGCTGTTACGTACTTTGAAGTATCGACTGTCATGGATAATAAACATAAATTCAATGATGATTTTGCTATAAATTCCTGAATGAGTAATTTACTATGAAAAAACAATGATAGGTTATTAATGGTTTTTTATTGTTTAAATGATTAAGGAAAAAAAAACAATCATATGGTATTGGTAATGGTCTAAAATGTTTTCAAGTTGGTTAGTGATATTTATAAATTAATCTCAAATAGTATGTATACGGATATAGTTCTATTTTCGATTTTTTTAAAAAGAAAAGTATATAAAAATAGGTTGATTAAAAAGTCATACTATGTAGAAAAATCCTTTTAAAGTAAATAGGAAGGTGCGAAAAAAAATTTATAAAGGATACACACACGGAAAGATCGATTACGCATGTTTTAGCGTATTTATAGAAATTTTTCTCTAATATTATGCTTACTCAAGCTTAATTGTATTATGCTTATGAAAAATATTGATTATGCGTGGCTAAGAGTGTGCTGAAATGGATCATATGTTTAACAAATTTAAGTGGATTTTTTTAATTTACAAAATTCTTCCACTGAAATATTTTTTTAGTAAATTAAACGAAGGGGGACGTATCTAGGGAGACGAATAGAATTAGTATAAGTCAGTATTTCAAAATGTTACACATTGTTTAAAACAGTGAATTCCTGGTCATATATTTTAGGGATGAAAAATCGATTTTATAAAGTGGCACTTTCGATAGGTCGATATTAGCGAAAAAGTTGCAATCTAAATTCCAGGCAATACCCGCCTTTAACATTTAGTTTCAGTTTATTACGACTTTTTGTTTTTGATTTTTTCGTTACAATATATTCCATACCTAGTTATATGAAAGTATATAAATATAAGTATAT
>NW_027111775.1:114985-117456 GCF_000696795.3 Halyomorpha halys
TGTTTTGGTGAAATGATATATATAGGACAGGAAGTTAGTTGTTTCGACTATTTTAATCGGATTGGTTCTAGCTTCCGTGTATTTCAAATTATTACTTTTATATTGTAGTAGGATGGGTGGCGGCCAATAAAGGTATGAAAATAGTAAAAGAAAACTGTTCATTGTTTACCAACGTTTCGGCCTACTCTGCAGGGCTCCGTCAGGGCTGTCTGATTGAAACAGAGATGACAACTCATATCAGTTCACATCTCTGTTTCAATCTTAACAGCCCTGACGAAGCCCTGTAAAGTAGGGTGATACTTTGTTTAGTATTAATTAAAAATGTTTTGGTAAAATAATATATACTATCCGACAGGAAGTAGTTGTTTCGACTAATTGCAGGAAGATAGTCCGCGAGGCGGTCAATAAAGGTATCAAAATAATAAAAGAAAACTGTTTATTGTTAACCAAAGTATAAGCCTACTTTGCAGGTTACTGTTCAGATTGAAACAAAGATTATATCAAACTGATATGAGTTGACATCTCTGTTTCAATCTGACAGCCCTGACGAAGCCCTACAGAGTAGGCTGAAACGTTGGTAAACAATAAATTGTTTTCTTTTATTATTTATTAAATACATGAAGGCCATAACCAATCCGATTAACATAGTCGAAACAATTACTTCCTGTCGGATAGTATATCTCATTTCACCAATATATTTTTAATTAATTATAATAGTAAAGCAATTTATAAAACTATTAATGTTTGTTTTAAATTTCTTATTATATACCATAAATCTATACTGGAAATAAACACTTGTATAACATAAATCTTATGTGGCATATACAATACTTTATACCTTTATTGACCGCTACCCGGACTATCTTCCTACAATCTACTTCATAGGGTCAACTATGTTCTTTCAACATTACTTTTATACGTTATTACATTTTTAAAAAATATATATCTTCTCAGTAATGTACTAAAAAAACTCCAAATCAATTGTCTCGCTTTTAAACTGTGGAATCGATCCTAAGATTTTATTGATGCCAAGAAACTTCTGTATTATTTTTAATCCAATTATTTTAAAAATAAAAATATATTTTTATGAGGCTATCCCATTTAAACGAGAGGCAACTTTATGAGGATTGCGTTATTAGAAATTTGCGTGCAGTAGGGGTATACACTCAGATATGGGCGTTCCTCTAATTTAACTTTCAAATGCGAACATGGGGTACAATAAGACTACTGCTTTGAAGACCCGGTCTCAAAGGAAGCAAGTGATTTCCTTTCCTTTATATTTACGGATCTTTAAGGATACAATAAATTATTTTTATTGTAATGTACTGTATGTACAAAAAGTGTAATAAATTATAGGTACTTACTTGCGGGTAGGGATAAACGGTTTATTTTTACAAGCAGTGTTGCCCAAATATATTGCGTCTACACATGACAGAATAAAAATCAACCTTTTTTTTTCACGAACCCGCCAGCAAGGAGCAAGCGAATATCATTTTCATTCATCCACACTCCTTCCGCCTTCCTTCTACCTCAATACCCTTTCATCCTCCTGGACTGTTCCTCCCGCTCTTCCTCAGTACATTTTCTCCCTCGTCCTTCTTTCTCACAGGAACCCCGACCACTTTTAGTTTATTTCCAAAATTCTCTCTATTCAAGCAGTCTTCATCCCTTATTTTTAGTCTACCCAGTTCCTCTTTCACTTGTTTTACATATCGCCCAACAATTTTTTAGCTGTAGACTTAGTTGACAATTTTCTTCTTTAGTCTCTCAGTTTTCATTTTGACCATGTGCCAGTAAAATCTCTCCTGGTCCTGATGATTGTTTCCTGGTCTTCCAAATTCCTATATATTTCCTCATTGGATTTTCTTCTATTTCCCCTCTTGCATTATTTTAGGTCCGCGAATCCTCCTCAGAATTTTCCTCTCAGTCTTCAGGACCCTCTCAGGCTCGAAAAACACTGTTTACACACCATAGCTGGCCTTACTACTGTACTGTAGTGTCTTATTTTAGGACCGTTACTACAATCTGTCTCTCTAGGTATTTAAATTTTTTGATTACTTTCACCTGCCCATAATCTGTGTTGAACACTTTCTTGCTAAAGCTAGTGGTATCAAATCAGTCCTTAATTAGATATAATATTAATTAATTTTAAATTTCTTCATTAATTCTTGGTTTATTTTTTTTTGTACCTAAATATCATTAAACATTATCTAACTAAACTACAACTAACTTACATTATTATGTTTTTGTTTTCTCTCTTAGTCTGTTTTAATCTCTCATCCTATATTTCTCTTTTTTTTTTTTTTATTAATTTAAGTGTTTCGACCACTCGGGCCATTTACACTTGATTTACAAATTCGATTACAATTGGCATGTTCATACAGTAGAAATACAAATACAATTGAAATTACAAGATGAGAAATTTACATACATGACATACAATGACAGTTGAAATTACAAAGTGGGAAATT
>NW_027111775.1:119516-133576 GCF_000696795.3 Halyomorpha halys
TAAAAAATTGTTTATGAAGGCAAGAATATGACCGTTAATCCCGATACTATCTAGAGTGTCAATTATAAATCTTTTCCAGGTCCTATCAAAAGCATTTTCTATATCAAGAAATACTGCTAATACTTTTCTCTTATTTTCAAAGGCTTCTAGGATATCGGACTGTAACTGAACCAGGTTGTCTCTAGTACTTATATCTTACTATATTTCTCTTATTCACTCCGTCATAAAAAACCATAAGAATTTAATATAAATTTTCTAATCTGAAAATATTTTTGAACACCAAGTTTATTTTTAATTTAGAACCATATATATAAAGTTTCAAATGTCTTCTGTTGTTCGTAAGTGTTGTTTCGCACACTCTTACCACACAGTGGGTCGGAAACCCCAAGTTCATTACCAAAAGTTATAACACGTCCTGTGGTCTTCATAACTTACTCAGTGGTAAGTTTATTAATTAGTTTTGAACTATATTAACTGCTCAGAACATTTTGATTTGTAGGGGATGGGGAGGGGGGAGGAGGGGAGTCAGTAGTTAATTTTATTTACTACAATGTAACAAAATTGACTATTGGTTAATCAGTTTGACCATATTTTTAAAATTAACTAAAAACATGTACTTGTACTATAATGTAATGTTCTTTTAAGTAAACAGTTTAACTACAAAATAGTAATACTTAATAAGTACTTGAAAACAGGACAATAATAATCCTGAAAAATGTTATTATTTAAAATTATTATACTTTTATATTGACGTCTCTTTATCTTTATTACTAAATATTATTTATAAAAATAATCTAAAACTAGGTTATTAGACCGAATTTTTTTTTTGGTTGCGAATAACATACCAAATTATGATCTCAAATCTAAAACAATAGTGTAGATATCAAGTATACTACACAATATACAATTTTGTTGACTAAAATTTATTGGACAATTTTTTTGTTGACAAATTAATTGGAAATATGGTAATGGACTTTATGTAAAATGTTTAACAATAAAAATAGTTAAATCATTTTATTATAATGAATTTATTGTATATAAATAATAAGTTTACAAATTATGATTTGGAATGTATAATAAATAGTAGGCGTTGAGCATACCTATATCTGATTTTGACGTTGATATTTAATATTTCTGAGTATATTGATTTTTTTTATTTTATTCATTAAAAAAATTATATCGAATATGGTCCAACCAGACGACAACATCTATCGTTCGGTGCCAAAATAACGCATAAAAATGATAGACATAAGTGAAATTTAAATATTACAGTTTAGACTATTAATGTGTTGTGGAGGCTATACAAATTTTAAGCTAGATAAGTACACTATGAATTAATCTTAAAGTGTTACAAATAATAATTTTATTAACAACTACTAAAATGAAAATAGAGTAAAATATAAAAATAAAATTTTAGAAACTTTAAATGTTCTTTTAAAATTATTCACGCCATTTTTTTATTTCATTCGTTTTTTAATAATGCTCGATTAAACTATCTTAAGTGTTCTCTTCCCGTTTTGAGCTTATATTTCAAAAGTGATATAGGGACTTCGCTCTCAGAGGGTTTTACTGGGGCGGGCCGTCGGGGAAGGATGGCCTTTTTTTGTTTTAATAATAATAACAATGTTGACTTATTACCGTAATTATTATTTATAATGTACGACATTTCACAATCCCACAAGAGAAGATCATAACATATGAATGATAATAAAAATGATTCCTAACATGATAACAGTTTATATATTTTTGTTATTATTGTCAGATGTACTTATGCATAGTATTGACTAAAAAATTATACTATTTGAATATGGAAGTCCAGCGTATAATAATTGCCCGTAGTCAGTATATGTTTAACAGTTAGTGGTACTGTGTAAGGTGAATCTATCCTTTGGACTTTACTCCCTACTAATTTATAAGATGTAGTGAGGTCCTTATAAATGTGCGGTAGTCTTGTGGTGCGAGCAAGTAATCACCGAGAGAACTACAGCTTTATGTAAGCTTGGAACAATATTCAACATGCAATCGATGTTAACAACGGTTAACCTACTGATAACGTTTGCACAAGAAGGAAAAAAGAGAAAAAAAAATTAAATTTGTTCAAAACTGATTTATCCACAAGAAACTTTTAATTAGTTTTAATTGACATAGAAAATTGATTCAAAATAAATATAATAAAGGTGAAAAGAAAAAATGTTAACAAAAATTAGATTTGGGAAGAGATAGTCCGGATGGTGGTCAAGAAAGGTTTCAAAATAGTAAAAAAAAAACTATTCATTGTTAACCAACGTTTGCAAGGGTTCGTTAGGGCTGATAAGAAAGAATTGTTTTTGTTACTATTTTGAAACCTTTATTGACCGCCACCCGCTCTATCTTCCTGCAATCTACTTCATACGGTCAACTATCTTCTTCCAACAAAAAATAGATTTGATGGAAATAAATTTCTACAATTCGAATTGGTTATAAAGATTTCTTTTTTTCCCCTCCTAATGTCCAGTTTTGAATCCCATATCACAGCCCTCGAAGAATGGTGTAATTGGAGGATTAAGATAAATTCCAACTAATCCCATCAAATCACCTTTACCCTTCGTCGTAAACCTACCGACTGCCCTACAGTTTCATTTAATAATGTTACTCTTACCCCTGTCGAACAGATCCGCTACCTTGGACTACATTTGGACAAACGATTAACCTGGAATCCTCACACGGTCCAAACTTCCAACACATTACAAATGACATGACTGTAATAAGGCCAATCTGGGCATATAGAGTTGAGCTTTGAGGCTTCACTAAACCTCCGAAACCCTCTTATATCCAATCCTTACAATCCAAAATCCTTCGTGAAATCCGCAATGCTCCTTACTTAGTCACAAATGAAATCATACATAAAGACCTTAATGTTCCCTATATAACCGATCTAGCCCGAACCACATATCACTCCTTCCATTATAAACTCCCTAACCACTCAAACCCTCTAGTTTCTAACCTTGCATCCTCTTCCATTCCTGACAATCCTCCGAGGAACCTGAAAAGAAAATGGCCTGTTAATGTAAAAAGTCATTAGAGTGCTGCCAATGGATAGTTTCTCCGCACGCCTGTAACACTCCAATTTAACTGAGATCAGATTTACTAAATGTATTATAATGTACAGTTGTATATAGCAATAAACAAATATTTAAAAAAAAATGTCCTGTTTTTTATTTATTTATTATTTTCAACAATGGACCTATGTAATCGGTCAAGAACAAAATTATCAAACCCTTTCAAAATTAGATGTTTTGCTTTTTAAATTTCGTATACTGCAAAAATCTAATGTATATTTTATTTAAATAATGTAACTGTTATTTTATGTAATGAAATTCCTTAAAATAGAATACAAAATTTATTACCTTTATTAGCAAATAAATATAACGTTATTTTTACGACATGTTTTTGAAAGTGCTTAGACAGGTCTCTATGAAGACCCATTTTAAAGTTCTGTTGGTTATTGAAGAAATTTAAATTATTAATTTAAAGGAATGTTAGTTAAATTAGTGATTTAAACCATTTTTTTTCGCACTTGAGATCCAAATCAGTTAATAGTTTTAATAGACACACAAAATAATTTCTAATTAGTTACTGATAAAATAAATAATTCATTGTAATAATAAACAAATATTTTATGAATAGTGTTTTTTTCCCTTTTTATACTGAATAATAGTTTTCCGAGGATAAAGTATAACTCCACTCGACTCCTGAAACTCAAAGCTCTTACCATGAAACACTTATGCAAAACCCTTCCGCGAGATATAGTGGTCCATTTTGTAGAATGATATAGTTTTCTGCTATAAGAGCTATGGATTTATTCACTAACTGTATTTAATGGAAAATAGACCAATACTTTATCAAATGATCCCTTTAGAGCAAAAGTGTTGTTTTAACACAAAAATATTGTTTTAACCACAGTTAATTTTAAAAAAAAAAACATTATTTAATATATTAATCAATGTTTTTAAATAATATTGCACTTCACAAAAAATTTTGAATTCTCAAGTTTAAAAAAAAAAAATTAAAGGTTTAAAAAAACATATATGTACAAAAATAATATGGTGGTAGAATGCTCAGAAAGATAGGAAATATTTCCGTAAATAATAAATGCATTTGTTGTTAATTTTTTTCTAATTTACAAATATTTCATATTGATTTAAAAAATTACCAAATAAAAAAAATATATATAGACTAAAATATGCACTTAAAAAAATATTAGGGAATTTAAAAATGGTAAACTATTTTTAAAAATTTAAAACCAGTGGAATATTTAGTAATTTTGTTTAAAGTTTTAAAAATATCACGAAAATTTATAATTATAAAACTTGTATATGGAATTAATAGACAAAAAAAATGCAAACACAAAATTCCATCCCTAACGGTAATTTAAAATGAAAACTTTTATTATGTAAATTTGGGATAATTGGCAAACTAATTATATCTTAATTTCATAATCATTCATTTGGATTATTATGTTCCTTGAAATCAAATTAATTGATATATCTAATTCTGAATTAACTGTCTAATTTAATTAATTGTAGTTATGATCCTCTATTATCCGTTATTATTATAATAATATCTCTCATCATTACCTCTTATGTATTATATTAACATTTAACCATTGTCAATTACAATTATTGTTCAATTAGGATCAGTTGAATAAAATAATTATTCTTTTAAAGCTATAAAACCAATGGTCCTCATGATTTTATGTTTTATAATTTCTTAAATAAAAATAATTTATAGAGTATAAAATGCATAGCATTCATGACAAATAACATTGATAGAAAATCCTAATTAAACAGAACAAATCTTAATCTAAAATCTTAGATTAAAGTTTAAAAATCTGTTTTGGTATGAGTATCACAAATTTCACTAAGTAGATTAGTTGACTTATGTTTAAGTTTACGTTATTTTCGTCATTTTACGAAAAAAAAAATCTAATGATAAAGACCAGAGAAGGCCAAAAATTATTTTTCTGTTTCTATAAAAATTCGTATTATGCGGTTTCTTGTGATGGTTATCGCGAATATAAATTTTACATTTAAAAGAATACAACTGTTTTAACAAAAGATGACCAGGCCATGATAGAATCGTAAAAATTGGGCGGTTTCGGATTTTTCCATTCGAGTTGATGTATCTAATTTTCCTCTTTTCTCCTTTATTTATTCATAATGCTTTGTAATATATAGTAATTATGTATTGTTTATTATTAACTAACAATAATAACTTTTTTTTAATAAACAAAAGTAAAGGCACACTATATCAATTTTTTTTTAAATTCCGCTCTTAAGTCCTTAAGACTGAGGACAAGACGTCTGGTATTTAAGATAATTTAATTGCTCATTAATTCACTGAGTTTAATAAAAAACGCTAGAACCATTTTGGAGAAATTCGAAAAACTCGATTGTATAAAGTAGCACCACCAATATTTAATATTTACTTTAAATATGTTATTTCAGTTTCTTACGATTTTGGTTTTTCGGCTGTTCACAAACGCACATAAACCATTTTGTGAGACTTAGTTATTTGTCCTCTTGGGACATCAAAACATGTATTTCTGCCAAAACCTCGAATTTTTTCAGTATTGTAATAATTTCCCTCACTACATATCCCACACTGGTACTGGAACTGGAAGTAACCATCGTACAGGTAAATGGAAGTAAAAAGGTAGATACTTAGACCTTGAGGAATTTTCACAATCAATTTATAATTATAATTCCCTCGCATTATTTTGCGTTTCTACTATTTATTGTAAATCTCTAAAAAAAAACTATACATAAATCACCAACAGATAATTGTGTACTTTCAACAAGATGTACATCAGATGGATTCGTAGAACAATGATTATTTAAATAGCAACAGATCAATTTTTGACGTTCTTTAAAAAAAATGATACTAAAAATCGTACAAATGGGCGTCACGTTTTTAGCTTCCTTACGCTTAGCTCCAAACGATATTCACAGATTTATCAAAAAGAGAGTCTCTTTAAAAACATTATGATATTCATTTCATAAATAATGATGCCCTGAATGTTCAAGGAAATAAACACCTTTGCATAGTTCAAAACTTGTCAAACTGGCCTCCTCATACATAATATATAATTTGGAACTGAAAAACTTGCGCTATTCAGTTTTGTGTATTTTGACTTGCATTGGAATAAACCTGTATTTTCTGTTCATTTAATATGAAAATATCAAAATTTGTTTAAATGTCAACATGTTATGTACATGTTTGCAATAATTTTAAAATTGTTATGTTATTTTTTAATGGATGCAATTTCGTAAGTAAAGATGTTGAAACAAATCTTGCGAGAGGGTTCGAGGATCTATATTTAGATTTAAGGGGGTGCATTTATTTATAGGTCAAGGGGTTCGCGCCATGTCTGAGTCTTTGAGATAATTTAAACCCCTCAGATATCGCTGGAAATATAATTATGATACGATTTAAAGCAACATATATAATAATATTAGAAAATATATTAACCATTATTAGTCTGGTTCCTTGATTGTAACTAGTTCTGGTAGATTTGAAATAAAGATCAGTATAATAAGAGTAACATTTTTGTTATAAATTATTTATTTTACATATATATGAGATTAAAATAATTATTTAATTAAAAAAGGCAGTGATGTTAATTTCTCTGTTACGTATACTTAACTAGTGAGACTTGTTGCCGATTCTCAAAAATATACCTTGAAAATACCCGTTTTACCCAACAAATGTCCACCATATTACCCACTCTTGGGAAATCATTGTAACATTGTATGATTGTTACAGTCATGATTGTACTACCACACTAGTTCGGGCATGATATTTCGAGTAATTTCAGTGAAAAAACTGTCACGTTAACTACGACGCAGCGACTAAAGTATTAGTACAAGAGCCGGGAAGAAAAAAAAGGTAGTTATTTCACCCCAATTTTTTATTACTTTATTGAAAACTATGTATAATTACTAGTCAAAACTGATGAGTCTGCCAAGTATAGGTTGGGGGAATAAAAAATGGCGGCTGTTTCAAAACATTAATTTTTCATTCGGAGCTCTACATCTTAAAAACTACCAACACCACTAGAAAGAGAACATTATTTAAAGATTGAGATACGATTAACAATAGTCACTAGAAGAAAAAAAATAATCCTCCAAATAAATTTCAATCCTTCAAAAATGTCTTTGAAAAATGGTATTTAGGAGTTGGAAGCGACACTAAAAACGAATATGATTACCATTTTCCTAAAAAAAAAAATTGTTTACCTACTTTCCACCATGCCACATTATGTTATTTATTATATTACTAAGATAATATAGCTTAATAGAATCAGTAATATTGTATCCTTATTCCTCGGAAAGAAATGCATCGATCTGAGTACAATAGAAATGAAAAAACATAGTTTCTGAGGTAAAAACTACAAACTTTTAATTTCGCTCATAACTGTTTTGCTACCTGACGATTCAAGGATTTGAGTATCTTGAGACTTTTTCATGACGAAAGGAAATATTAAAAAAAAAAAAAGCACGTAAATCGTATTTGTTACTTGGGGGACATTTACTATAGAAATAAGAGTAGTATTTCATCTAATCAAAACTTTTGGAATACATCGTAATTCAATTTTGAGAATTCTTCTAGCGTAGTACGTACAATATTCAAAACATGAGAGAAAGTAATGCCAACTTATCTTCACATGAAAATTTGTAAATATTATTTTCTTAATATTAGAAGTCAAGAGAAAAATGTAAAACTAGTTGTCAACAAGATCAAGACAACTATCTTTCTCTTGACTAGGAATATTATAGAATTTAATGTTTAAACGTTAATATACTCTTGAAATAAGATAGGAATATAGCAAATAGGAAAAGGTTAACGGGCCATATAACTCCTTTATCATTACCCATAAAGTTTCCTACTTAACAGTAAACAAATGGACTAGCGAAAGACCTAATTCATGGCCACTGCAATAAAAGAAAATAATATTGTTGATCATTTTGACAAAACTTTGATAAAAATTAATTGGTTTTTCAAAAAAATGAAGGAAAATAATATAATGCTTTAATTTTATTTCTTTTACTAATTGACTTTATTTAATTTTTTTTTACAGCATTACTAGTGAACTTAATTTGTCTAAATTCATAATTATTAATTTATATATAATTAATGATAACGTTGGTTTTGGGTTTTATTTTTATATTTTTTTGTTTAATTTTTCAATAAGCTATTTTGTGTTTTTGGATTGAAAAGTTATTACTTTAGATATTTCTTGTATGTAAATCTATATTTATTGGGATTTGATTTTTTTTTTTTTTTTTTGCATTCCCTTGGATTGAATTACAGGACATGCATAGCTTAGATTTAATCAATGAAATAATTAAATTCTCTTCTTTCGATGACAATGAATTTTAGAAGCTTACGAATATATACAATTAATTCTTTTTAAATTAACTCTTCTATTGTAAAGAGCCATTCTACTTTTCAAATTTAAATTTACCTAGCCTACTCATCTCTCATTTTCCTTCGGTGTTCCTTAAGGTAGTATCCTAGATCCCATTCTTCATACGATTATACAGCTGACATCCCATCACACCCTAACACAGTCCTAACAACATAAACATTTTGTAAGATTTGACCCTACAACTTCCTCTCTTCCCCTTTCCTGCAGTATCTTTTTCTAATATCTCACTAAAGCATGTTGAACCTTTTCGCTACTTAAGACTTCATCTTAACAACAGATTTATTTGAAGTCCACGTACCAGACTAAAACTGCTCGTAGATTTCGATTACTACAACACATACTTGACAAACGCTTTAAACTTCCCATTTACTAAAAAAAACTCTTATACACAATGATAATCAGACCAATCTGGACATACAAAACTTAGTTTTGGGGCTTCACCAAACTATCGAATTCCTTACGTATCTAATCTTACGGGGAGCACCGTGGCATCATGGTAAGGCACGATGCTACTAATTTTAAGGCCCTGGATTCGAATCCGACAGGGTAGAAAATTGTTTTCTTTTATATTGCAGTCGTGAGTAAACCCTGTGGGTTCTGGAGCCCTCCTGGGGTCCACCTAGCAGCATGAATGGGGTACCCTTAATAGGGTAAAAATCTGGCGGTCGATCGTGATCCTAACCAAATGTAAGAGGTGTCCTTGCACAACCGTTGGAAAAATAGGGTCGTTTAGCGTGATCCTCACCAAATTATCTTGCACAACCGTTGATCTAGTAATAGTACTTCCTTAAAAAGTACTGAACCCTTGACCCTTTATAGATGGTAGTGGTATAGTTTTTAATTTTTTAATCCTAGCTTATAATCGAGAATCATTCCTAAAATCCTTGATGCTCCTTATTACCTTATAAATAAACTCGTCCATAAAGTCTTCAACATCAAATCGTTGCAGATTTTCTCTTTAATTAATAAATCTATAAATTCGTCATCCCTACCCCGAGAAACCCCTTTTTTCTGTACTTATTAATCTATACAAATTGAATTTATGTCTCTTTTTGGATACATGAGGCATCATTCTGTTTTATTTAGATCCTTTCTATATTTTTTTACATCATTACTATGCTGGTATAATAACTCTCTAGCCCAACAGTTATTTAGTTCCTCCTATGTATATTACTAAACAATTTAAGCATGGAATGTTCTATAAAGTTCTAGTAATATATACTAATAGATCAAGGGACTTGAGGTAGGTTAGTATTGCCTTTTGAATTTTTCACTAAGGGAATTCCACTTAGTGGTATTTTGGGGAAGTATTGTTGGGATGGAATTACCCATGAAACAATCCTCCTATAAGTTATTCAAGAGAAACAGGCGCCAAAACTTCGTTTTTAGGCTTATAATTTTATTTTCACTACTTATTTTTTCTGTTAGTTTTCTTCTATTGAATATGTCCGTTGTCGTAGCTTGACTATTCACTACATAGGGCCAAAACGAAACATTCTCACTGTCTTTTTTTTTTTTTTTTAAGTTTACTTAAATATTTAGTGAAAAATGTAAATACTTTTGTAGAAAATTGTATAACATGGTAATTTTTAGGATTAATATAATGAAATATTATTTTTAAGGAAAACTAAGTTCTATTCTACGAATTATGCCTAAAGTATATTTTATGTCTTTTATTGATTAATTATATGAATTTCTTATACTATAGACTTTCTGTAATAATGATGAGATCATATTTAAATTTTTATTTGTGATTTTTAACCTTAGCTTTCTTATTCAAAAGATTGATGCATTAAATCGAAATAAAAATTATTTTGTAAGGTGCATTGTGTATATTGTTTGCTTGAATATGTCCATGTATTTATTTTAGAAACTATGTGTTAAGAAAGTGTAGTTATAATTTTTTTTTTTTAATCAATGTCTTGACTAAAGATAAGTAGTGTTTAATTTCTTATTTTTTTTTTTTTTATATTTAATAAATTTAACTAATATTAATTATTATATATAGGAGCGTAGTGGTACAGTGGTTAAGCTCTGTGGTAAAGCTACTAACTCCAAATACCCGTATATCAACCCTATGGGTTCGGGAGGACTCCTGGGTCTACCCAGCCTCATTAAGTGGGTACTTTTAATTCGAGAATAATCTGACAGAATAGCGTGATTCTGACCAAATCACCTCTTTGTCAAACCGTTGGTCTAGTAACTGATCTTCCTTACAAAGTACTGCATTTAATTCTTTTGAACGAAAATAATATATGAACAACTGAATACAGAAATTTCTTTAAATGTAACAGTTTTTATTATTGACTTTATTAATTCACACCTGTCCTCAGATCGAAGACATCCAACAAATGTGATATCTTGCAAAATTACTGCTATGGCATGGTGGAGATGGGTAGCCATTGGTACCTCCTGTTTTAATTGATTTCATATGTTAGCTAACGAGATCCCTCATCCCATTCCTTTTTAGTCTTGGGTGCGTGTTGTCGGGAATGTTTGTTGTAGCCATATCTTGTACCAGTATACTGGTGGTGTGTTTTTTTTAATCTATATCAATGCAACTCATGCAGAATCATTATTAGCACTTGAAGAAAAGTTATTCTTTCATTGATTCGTTATGCACAGAGAGAAACTGGTGAGGATCACCGCCAAGTTTTTTCCTTTAATTACTGATAAGCTATCCAGTTTTATATTTGTGTTTGTTTATATTATGATAATATATATATATATAGATCGAATATGCTTCTAGGAGAATAATCCGAATCCTGATTAAATAAACACTATTTAATTGTTTTACAAATAATGTATTTGCGTTATATTGACATAATATACCTACATTTTGTTTGTTTAAACAATATTGCTTAATTGTTCGAAGTGAGCTCTCCCTGTGTCAAATTAAACCAATTGCTTATCTAACGTTTCACTTTGAGCCATGTAATTTTGGAGTGTTGACTTAATCAAATGAATTGGACTAATTAACTGATGTGACTGCCTATGATAGTGTATTTCGTAGCATGAAACGGTAATTTGAGCTATTGTATTTTGTTAGATCTTAAAAGATGATTGTATTTTTAATTTATGAATTATATTTTTCCACCGACCCTCTTGATTCAATTTTAGTGTTGCATATAATAATAAAATAATAAACGTTTATTAAGTGCATAGCTTCTTGAGTTATACTGACTTGAAAAATATTTTATTTAGCTGCTTCAAAAAAAATATATATATATATAAACTTGGCAGAAACCTATGATATATGGTTCACTGTTGAAACAATTAGGAAGTAGCAGGTAAAATATTTTTCTAAAATTCAGCGATTCAGCGACCTACCCACAAAGCTCCTGAATACGACCTAATAACATCCCACATCCTTAAACTTCTTCCTCGAAAAGCCATCCTATTCCTCGCCTACATATATAACGCCGTTCTCATCCCGATCATGGGGAAAATACTCGAAAAACATATATTGAAACGCCTATATCCCATCCTAGATTCCAATCATATAATCCCAGATCACCAGTTTGGATTCCGAACATCCCACTCCACTATTCAGCAATGTCATCGTGTGGTGGACGTTGTTTCGTCTTCTTTGGAGCGCTGAATGTACCGTGCGGGAGTCTTTTTCAATATAGAGCAGGCTTTTGATTGATCTTGGCACCCGGGACTTCTTTTAAACTCCGTATATTCCTACCTCCTACATATTTTCTCATCATCCGTTCCTTTCAGTAAACCACAATGATTCCTATTCATCCCTCTATTTTCAATGCGCTGGTTTTCCTCAAGGTAGTATCCTCGGTCCCGTCCTCTACACCGTCTATACAGCTGACATCCCAACAACTCCTAACACTATCCTTACCACATATGCTGATGACACATGTGTGCTCACAGTTAATAATAACCCTTTGATTGCATCCCAAACTCTCCAGTTCCATATCACAATTGGAATAAACTCTCTAAACACCCAAACCTACTAGTTTCTAACCTTGCTTCCTCTTCCATTTCTCGTAATCCTCCGAGGCGCGTGAAAAGAAGATGGCCTCGTGACCGTATATTGTAAAGTGTTTTTAGAGTTCTACTACTGGGTAGTTTTTCATATCATTATGAACTTACTTCAAATTTGCTTGATGTATTTTTTATACAGTTGTAAATATCAATAAATAAAAAATAATTTTTCTAAAAATTTACATTTAAGGGTTTTTACGTACACTAAAATCAAATCAGACAAAAATAAAGAAAAATATATTGTAGGTTTATCTATTTGCATGTGTTTATCTATTACTACCTATCCTAACAGAGAATAGATATTTCCTGACAGTAAACAAGAAGCGATTGGTGATTCTATTGACTGTGGCTATATTGACATGAGCAAACCTGACAAGGCAGTGTTTGACTTCAGGTCTGCGTGACGTTATTCAATTCTCCCTCTTAACGGTTCCTCTATGGTCGTTTCAATTCCGTGTCATGTAGTTCTCTTTATCTACACCATTGTTTCCCAAAGTGTGGTTCTAGATTACGTGAAGTTTAATGGAGGTACACACTACACCGGGTTTTGACTGTGCCTAGCAACAAGGGGCTTACACTTATTATATTAGAAATATATTTAAAAAAACTTTCTTACTTGATTATACATTATGTATAAGTGAAGTTACTGAACGTTGTGGTACGCGTCCTCCATTCTCTTACCCAAACAACAACTTGTGTTTCAACAAATATTTATTTTTTACTTCTCAGCATATGGTGGGAATATCTAAAGGCAACCAACCTATTCTAAGCAAAGTTTTCAAGTTTATATTCCGTGGTTCCATTGCAAAATAAAAATCAACCTCTAGGTTGGATTCGTTCTGTGAGTTAATAAGCTCTGCATACTCGAGGTTGCTGAGGAGATGCCTAAATTCCCTTAATCTACATGAAAAATACAGTGCGCAAGTATACCTCTGTGAAGTTGGCCCCTTTTCGCTGAATTTATTTTTTTTGTGTTTTTGTTTAGACTTCTAACAGCTCCCCTAAAAGTTCTTCAGTTCTCAATTTTAAGTAATACTTCTTTAGTTTAAGGAATAAAAGTTACAATTCAAAGATACGCGTAGCAGACCTTATAACTGTTTTGCCATTTATTTTAGAAATTCTGTTATTAAAGATAATTGTTAGAACTCTTTGGAAGGGTAGCAGAACTTGTTGCAACATTGTTCACCGAATATTTCTAAACTGGAAAGTAATGAAAATATAAAATTATTCAATTTCTGAGTTCCTGTAGAAGATATAAAGTTCTAAATTATTTTAAGAGATAGTTCTATTGTTTGAGGTACAAAAACACCATTCAAAGACTCATGAGGATAACTACACGTTTTGTGCAATTTTGTATAATTTTTAGAATTCTCATAAGAGCCCTATTGAAAAAAGTTTTTCATTTCACCCCATTTATCGATTAATATAATGAAAAATATTAACTATTCATAATGGAATTCATAGTAGAAAATGATGAGCCTGCCAATCATAGATAGCTTGAAAAAAAGTGGTGACTGTATCAAAACTTTTGAAAAAATTAATTTTCCATTCGAAGCTCCATATCGTTAAAACTATCAAGAATGTGTAT
>NW_027111775.1:133666-141622 GCF_000696795.3 Halyomorpha halys
TTTTATACTTTTTAATATTTTTCTATATTGTTAATTACAAAATATGTTGATTATTTGTAATTCGTAAACAGTATATTTTTGTAATATTTTATATGTTTCTTAATTTCTACCTGAATAAATTGTTTTTATTTAGTGATTTATAATAGTATTATCTTCTATGTCTGAAACTTATAACAAGTGTTTTTTTGAAATTTTGTTTAATGTATTTTTCTTTTCTTTAGAACAATAATTGTGAATTTTTTAAAATGTAATTGTTTTATTTCTTTTTGTTATCGAATTTTTTTTAAAAAATTTATTTACCCTCTGTATGTTTCTTGGCTAGTGGATGCCGCGGCACCGTGGGAACAGGCACCAGGGGTGCTATAAGTGGATACCACTTTCTAAAAATATTCCAAAAAAAAAATAAATAACTAAATTAAAAAAGTAAATAGATAGTAAGTCAATAAATAAATAATAATAATTGTTATTATTATTAAAATAATTACCGCAGTCTAGATAAGTGCAGTGAATTTTCCTTAGCCAAGCAAGAGTGCTGTTCGGTCCGTAGGCCTACTGTTTTAGTTTTTATAGGAAATAAAATGAGAGCCAGGGGTCACTTTAATTAGGTGAAAACACAAGAAGTCACAAGCCGTAGAAGATGTCAGGTAGCAGACAGCTGAGCGTTGCACTGGGAGCACCATCTCCAAGCACCATTAAACAAGTGACCCATATCAATATAAGTCTCACAGCAAGTAAGCGAGCATCTTTCTACTAAGGATAAAATGGGGAACTTCACTCTCATCAGCTGCACATCTCAGGTGGAATAGACATTAACTTACCAACTGAAACTTATTTAATCTCACTAACAATATATAATCTTTTCGGCCTCCCACCTCCACAAGTTATTTTTATTTTCTTTCAATATATTATCTGCTGTTTAATCTCAATCTCTATTTAAATCATAACTAAACCCCTTCTGATATGTTTTATCAGACCATTGGAGTCATATACTGCCTAACCATGGTTGGGGGTCAAAGTTCTTCATTTTGTGGGACCGCCACTCAATGAAAAAAGCCAATGTCTCAGGCCGGATTCGAACCGGCACCGCCAATAGACATCAAATTGGTGTCTTAACCACTGAGCTATGGGCGGCCCATGTTTTTTTTAATAATTTATTTATTGTTATTTACAACTGTATACACATATATACAACAAGTAAATTTGCTGTAGGTGACATAGTGATATGATACAAGCATGTGGAGAATCTACCCACTGATAGAACTCTAATAACATTTCTAGAGGAGAAGATCTCGAGGCCATCTTCTTTTCAGACGCCTAGGAGGATTATTAGGTAATGAAGGAGAAGCCAGGTTAGAAACAAGTGGATTTGGGTGGATGAGAAGTTTATCATGGGAGGAATGGTATCTAGTTCTAGCCAAATCGCCAACATATGGATAATTGGGGTCCTGATGGATGACTTGATTTATGACAAAGTAAGGAGCATTAAGGATTTTAGATCAGTCTTTTGTAATGAGTTGGAAGTTTAGACCGTTTGTCTAGTAAATGATGTAATAGTCGGAATCGACGAGCAGTTTCTTGTCTTTTTAGTCTTGTATGTGGATTCCATGTCAGCCGTTTGTCCAGATGCAGTCCTAAGTAACGGATCTGTTCCACAAGAATAAGAGGGGTATTATTAAAGGATACTGTAGGGCAAGAAGTCTTGGGTTTACGACGAAGGGTAAATGTGATTTAGTGGGATTTATTGGAATTAATTTTAATCCTCCGGTTTTCGCACCATTCTTCAAGGGTGGTGATGTGGGATTGGAGGGCTTGGGATACAATGTAAGGATCATTGTTCACAGACAATAGACATGTGTCATCGGCATACATGGTGAGGATAGTGCTAACATCCTAAAATGGGTTGAGATGTCTGATGTGAAAACTGTTTTATAGGATAGGACCAAGGATACTACCCTGGTATGTAAATTTAGACTTAGATCTAACTTCATAATTTGAAATTGAAGGAAGGTCCCGTCCAAAGAGATGCCATTAATTTTTTCAGCTCAAGAAGAGTGCCACGTGGTGGTGATCTGGGCTATAACAAAAGGAAGAAAATAAAATTTGAATTAATTTAATGCTAAATTAAACAATATTGCGTAAAAAAAAATCGCCTTGTTTTAAACAGATATCTCAATGCATATATAAATATATTTCACACAGCTGTTACACAATAAATAAAATTGAATATCACAACCAATAAGGGATGAGATGCAATTACCCGTTGGTATTATCGAATTTGGCCCCCCCCGGCCGTGGAACATCCAGCGCCCCTGTAACATGGAAATGGGCTGTGCTGATAATGTGGCCTGTCCCAGTTCTAGGGGGGCTGTTCGCTTCCTACCTCGCCAATAAAATTATCGATGCAAACCACCCTTCGTCTAATCGATATTTAATATTTTGGCATTCAATTAAATCCATGAATTCGAAAGGATAATTCTTTTAGTATCAGAGTGGCTCTCGATATCAACAAAGCTTCTCTACATCGCAATAATACTGATTACCGATTTTAACATTAAGAAAAAAACAAGTTACTTATAATGCTATTATAATCCATTTCTACCATATTTTAGTCTGGATACTAAGAATAGCACCATAAAATTTCCACGCGCTCTAATTCATAAAATTTCAAAAATTATTATTTTATTTATTTATATTTTTATAGAACTTGACTACTGTACATTTATATACAAAAATCCAGTAAATTTGGTTTTAGTTTATAATGGAGAGATACAGGTCTTAAATAAGTAATTTCATTTTCATCTGTACGTTTTTGAGATACGTTGTCCACTTTTCTTTTTTCTTAATGTAATGCTATTTACAGTTTTAAATATAATATAAATACAGTTGTATTTACATAAAAAATACATCCAATAGAAAAACTGCCCATTGGTAGCACTCTCATAATATTTCCACATTAGAAGGTCTCGATGCTATCTTCTTTTTAGGAGCCTCGGAGTATTTTCAGGAATGGAAGAGGAAGCAAGATTAGAAACTTGTGGGTTTGGGTGGTTAGCTAGTTTAAAATGGGCTAGATTGTTTAAATATAGATTTTTTGTGACAAAGTAAGGAGCATTGAGAATTTTACGATGGATTTTGGATTGTAAGGATTGGATACCAGAGGAATTTGAAGGTTTAGTGGAGCTCCAAAGCTCAATTCCGTAAGTCCAGATAGGCCTTATTACAATCATGTAGATCAGTCTTTGGATTGGAAGTTTAGACCGTTTGTCAAATAAATGTTAAATTGTAAAAGTATAATTATCATGATGATCTGCTTTTTGTAATGAACAGAAATATTTACAAATCGCATCTTTGATAAAGTAAAACCATAAATTTTGAGTTAAAATTACCATAGTATTCATAAAAGATATGTATATTTGTTGTGAATGATAATGAGAACGATTGCAGAGAGTGAATCTGGTCCTGACCATATGAGCAGCATAAGGAATATTGAGGTCCTGGTAGATAACTTGATTTTTGACGAAGTAAGGAGCATTAAGAATTTTACGAAGAATTTTGGATTATAAGGATTGAATAAACATTTGATGGTTTAGTGGATCAGCAAATCATCCTCATCCATTTAATCCATTTAAGCCTTCTTATAGTAATGGAAACGAGTCTTTTGTAATTGATTGAAAGTTTAAACCGTTTGTCTATTAAGTGCTGTAATAGTCGTAATTGGAGTGCAGTTTCCTCTCTTTTCAGTCTTGTGTGAGGATTCTAGGTTAGTTGTTTGTCTAGATGTAGTCCAAGGTAGCGGATCTGTTCTACAGGGGTAAGAGTAACATTGTTAATGGATATTACAAAAAAAAAATTAAAATTCCCGAGTGTTTATTATTAATTTTAACTTTTTGACCTCAAACTTTGCTGGAAACATTAAAAAAATTCCACGTCTTTGTTTCGTATTTGTTACGAAAAATAATAATTCAAAATAGAATGAGCTGTGATAATTACGTCCCAAAATACAAAAACAATAAAAATATTGATATTAATGAACAATTATAAAATATATGTATATATATAAATGTTGTTTACCCAAAATGAGGTATTGAGCTTTTAAAAACTGTTTCAAAATGTAGGTGGTGTAGCAAATGTCTGACAGATATGAAGGATGGTCCTGGAATCAGATTATTCATCATGAAATGTTTCAGGAGGGTGGAGGTTGTCGAACTCATTGCGTGTATCCTCCATCAATCTACAATCTGTCCATCAAGTCTGCTGGATCGGATTATCGGAATTCGCAGAGTCTAAACTGATTTCTTCGTTGAGTTACAGTTTGCTATTGTAGTCTCCTAAAGTGGAACTTCTATATTCCGGACACTAATTGGATAGATGGAGATAATAAAAAGAAATTATGGAAGTAATTATGTTTTATTGCTTCTTTAACTCATTTTAACATTCCAGTATTTCGGGCAGCTTATCGTAACTTATCTGACTTTTCAAACAGACAAGGATAGCGGATAGGTTGGTCGATGTACCACATATCACAATATCACAAGAGGAGACCATGAAACAAAAAAAGGCAATCCTACCCGGCCGGACCTGCTCCAATAAGACCCCCCAGGTCCTACATCACTTTTGAAATATTTGATTAAAAACCGGGAAGAGGAGATTTATGATAGTTTAATCGAGCAATATTTAAAAAGCGTCTGAAATTGAAAAACGGCGTAAAATTGTGCACTTCCCTGTTCTACAAAAAAATAATTAAATAATAATAAATGAACAACAATGAATTTAAAATTAATAATTTTAAATTGATAATCAGTTATTTAAATATGATTTTCTATCTACATAGCTGTTTTTACATTTAAATATCAATTTACGAAGCTGATTCAGTTTTTAGATTAGGCTAAAAATTTAATTCTAATTATTGTTATTAACTTATTCTTATTTATCTTAAATTTTATTCCGAATGTATCGCTTCTTTGCTAGGATATTGGTACATTCATAATAAACATTTATTTTGTATTTGAAGCCTTCTGTAGATTGTACCGTGGGCTTTGATTACTTTTTGAGAACTTTATAAAAGTATTAGAAGGGAGCAAAGTCTACTCCCTGTCTACGGTAATACCCTTCAAATACGTCCATTTCAGAATATAAACATACGATTTTCCTTTTTTCAGAAGTGTCACTATTCTAGCAAAGCGAATGTCAAAATATAACATTATTAGTTACAAAATATCCCTTATTTTTCTTTCAAGCAAAATTTTTATTTTTATGCATTCTTACTATCAATGTAAATTATAAGTAAAAAATATTTATTTGGTTAAGTTAATATTTTCTTTTAATCATAAATATGAAGTCCTGTTGGTTTACTCAACTTCGCAAACGGATAGGAAATGGAATC
The DNA here is from genome assembly GCF_000696795.3 of Halyomorpha halys. Lineage (NCBI taxonomy): Eukaryota > Metazoa > Arthropoda > Insecta > Hemiptera > Pentatomidae > Halyomorpha > Halyomorpha halys. The sequence goes on from NW_027111775.1 coordinate 139,050, forward strand.
ATACTGAATAAGTTAAAATTCAATTATTTTAACATCCCTTAATGATGCTCGCTCTATTTCATATCAAGTAGAAGGGACCATTCAGAACTTAGGTCGTATCTCCTTGGCGACCACTCTTTCATATCTTCTAACTTGAAAGCTTAGCCTTGGAGTAAGTTAAACTTAGCGAAACTTAGCTAAGCCATTTCGTTCTTAAAGTAATGTCCTACAAGAAATTTCTACTGAGGTAGAATTATGGTTTAGCGAGAATTGTTCCTGGTCTGTGTTTCCCAACTTCGCCAAGCGGACTTTTCGTGTCATACGGCTTCTCGATGTAATTGGTACGAGAGTTATATACATCCTTGGGTAATACGATAAACTTACTGCATTAAACTTTTACTGCTTTTAAGGTTTCGAATGTGATTGCTTTTCCATTTGAATTTTCTTTTGAGATTTATAAAAGAACAATTCAGTTAATTTAAACGCAACCTATTTATTTCTACTTTCACTAACCCACATTTTAATATTTATTTTTTTACTCCCTACTATGTGGCCATTTCTGGTGTGCGGGGAGAAGGAGCATTCCTACAGGTTACCACCCCATTGCAACCAGAGTAGGGAGGTCGAGTTTTCATTTCGTGGGGCAACAAGGAAATAAAAGCCCAAGCAGGAATCGAAACGGCGCCGCTGCAGATGTTAGGTTGCTAAGGTGAAAACTCGACCCACTCAGCTATATTAACATCTTCTAGAGCGTTTATACCTTTTAATGTATTTAAAATATTTGCAAATATAATATATAAAAATATACATTAAAATATAACTTAAATCAAAATGTAAAAGGAGATAAATCATGAGTGTCACCGTACTAAAGGAAGCAAACGTCGGTTTATCTTGCCTTATACTTTTTGTCAAGAATTTAGAACATCTCAAATAACTCCATTGCATTGCTTCCTTAAAACCTTCATTTAATAGTACCTTGTACCTAATGAGGGATCTTTCCACTAAAGTTCTCGTCAAAAGAAAAATATTTCGCTTCTAATTAGCGTGAGAAATTGGCGACTGCTTCTTCACCAACTTCAAAGAACGTGCGGCTTTGTGAGGACTTCTTTTGTCGGAGGGTGCAAACTTCCATTTGTTCATGGTCTGCTGCGTTTTCGTTTAAGGGACTCTTTGCGTGATGAGAACTAAGTTAGGATGAAAAATAGATGAATATTAAAGATTAAATCCCAATTTATTTGTTTTTTTTATTTTAGCTTGCCTAAATATATTTTTTTTTTGATAGATAGATAGATTTATTTATTGATAGATATTACAATCTGACAGACAGTTGTGGGTAATAGGTAATAGTGATGAGTGATCTTATACATACTAAAATAAATTAAAAAAAAAAAATAAAAAAAATAAATTAATAAAAAAAAATAAATAAACAAAATAAAAAACAATAATAAAAAAAAACTCTCTTAAAATATAATATTGCCTAATTATAGAATATATAATAAGGCTACATTTCAAATCCGAGTTTCAGAAGGAAACTCGAATCGTAGCTGTAAATTTTCTCTTCTTATAGTCCTTTGACTCAACATTTTCCTATGTTCATTTAACACTATTTATCTACATAAATAATAATTATCTACATATACTCTTAGTTATTTTCTAATCATTCTTTAATTCCTTATTTATCATGATTGTTACTTCGTTTGTTGTTCTTAGCCCTGATGAGGCTTAAAATTGTGGCCAAAATGTTGGCACTAATTAAAGATGTTTTAACTTATTTATATTCTTCATTGACTACGGCCTCCACCATCTTCTCATTTATTAAAATATCAAAGAATTTTATGAATAACTAAGAAAATAGAAAATTAGGGACAGGAGTTCGTACAAGAAAAAACAGATCTTTTCCTATCGCATTCACTCACACACAGTTGTGTTATCTTTTGTTTAACTGTTATATCCTTTTTAGAAATAAAGTTGATATTCGTTATTCTCACCTACGGAAACCCGAAAATCTGAATTTTATATCAACAGAAAAATAAAACTTTTCGCCTTCTTGGTCTTTTTTTTTATTTTTTAATCTCAGAGGATAGCAATAATTTCAACACGATTCACAGGAAGGTTTCGAACACTTGATAGGCTTGGTAAGGAACCACCCAATGGTGGTTCTTCAAACATTAATTGAAATTATAAGGTCGCGTGGCCATGTTCTTTTCAGACGCCTTGGAGGATTATTAGGGATTGTTGTGGATAAGATATTAAAAACTAATGGGTTAGGATGGTTGTTATAAACTAAAAATTAAACTGTAAGAAATAAACAACACATTATTTGTAGATGTTTAGCTAATAAAGTAAAACAAAATCGCTTACTAAGAAATTTATAACAAATGATTCAATGAGAACCCATAAACCATTTATAGAGATTTGAGATCAAAATAGTTAAAACTTATTGTGTTATATATATATGACTTTGATCGAGATTTTTTTTTAATTATTTATTTAATGTAATTTACAACTGTACAAAATAATACAATAGGTAAATATGTAGTATGTTTCATATACACTTGAAAATCTTGGGAAGGAGCCACCCATTGGTGGTACTT
>NW_027111775.1:141772-148150 GCF_000696795.3 Halyomorpha halys
TTGTGACGTAATAAGGAGCATCAAGGATTTCACGTAGGATTTTGGATTGTAACGATTGGATGCGGGAAGAATTTGATGGTTTAGTGGAGCCCCAGAGCTCAATTCCATATGTCCAAATGGGTCTGATTATTGATCGAAATTTAATTTTTCTTATTGAAAAAAATATTTTGTATCTATTATTTATTTATTTGTTACGATAATATGGATTTCGACTTACTTAAACTGCAAAATGTGGAAAATAAATAAACCAGCGAAGTTTCAAGCTTCTGTCTTATTTCATTACTTTCATCATCATCATCCGTGGCGCTACAGCTCTTGCAGAGTCAAGGCCTTCTGCAGATTGGTCTGCCAGTCTTCTCTGTTGCCGCTGCTCTCCAAATTCCCAAGATAGACCTGGCATCTGCTATCAATCCATTATTCCATCGAAGCTGGGGTCTTCCTACTCTCCTTGCCCCATAAATTCTTTCGTCCAGGATAAATTCTTTTCCAGTCTAGGAATCTGATCCTGGGTCATTCTTATTACATGGCATGCCTACCGAAGCCATGCTACTTTGATTACTCTTACGATATCTAGGTTCTTGTAGAGTCTTGCTTGTTGAAAATTAGTTCATAGTCTCTAGATTCCATCTGTACAAACTGGGCCGTAGATTCTCCACAATATTCTCCTCTCGAACCTCTGAATATTTGAAGAATATTCTCCTAGAAGGGCTTCCTGTGAACTGGGTAATGTCCAGCATTCTGTGGCATAGGTGAGAACTGGTCTTATATATCTGTATATTTGTATTTTGATTTCAATCAAACATAGAAAAATGTTTGCCTTGATTTATTTAGAAATGTTTTATTCTACTGGTGTCCATTGTTTATATAATCTCTCATTACTCCTATGCATTTTATTCTATTGAACTAACCAAAATTAAATAAAACAGTAATTACAATTTAATCTATCTATGAAATGAGGAACCAACTAATATTTTTGTGTTTCTGTTTTATCTTTAATTTTTTCTATAATTATAATTTCAAAACATGTACTCCGGGTACCTATACTACATCACCAATGAATATAGTTAGAGCTTTGAAATCTGTGATAAAAAGAAGAAAAAATATTGATATAGCTTTTAATGCCTAATAGAAATTTCTATTATGTTACGAAATTATAATAATAAACAAAATGTAAAGGTTTAATTTTGACTAAATAGAATAATTTATATTAATCCACCAGTTTTGTTTATTAATTTTATATATGTCCTAAAATATAGCATTGGCGGGTCATCTAGTATTTACTAACACTACATGTGCTAATATATATATTTTGATACTCACTCGTTATTTTGAATAACTGCTTTTACCTACGATGTTCTATTTTGTGATTGTTCCATCCGTTTTGATTTTTTTTTTTTGCTTTATCCGCAGAGCGTTGCCGTGTCGGAACTCCCAGCTCATGAATACAGAATCTGTTAAAACCCGATTGCGGATTCCAAAAAAAGCGTGGCGTTGAAAAGGTCGGGAGATTTACTCATGTATAGAGTGAGATAAGGGGATGCATGAGCTCCAGAATGGAGTATCAGATGGAAGGTCTTTGTACCATTGTGGTAGTCTGACAGTGGGTTTCTATTGTCTTTGTGGATCAGTCAGTCAGTCCTTCAGTCCTCGGTATTTGGTTCTAATACCAAAAACGAATCCTACCTCTGTCGGGTTTAAATTGTATGTTTTGTTAGTCTGGGTAGCTCTTTCGTGTTAGGATGCAGAGTGATATGAAACAAAGAAAAAGGAAGGAGGAAATATATAGTATGATCACGCCAACAAATTAAATTTATAACTAACTACTTGTTTATAATATTACTCTAAATACACATTACTATTCGATTACTTATTTGAAATGGGTTGCATTTATAAACTATGATAAATTAGATCATTTTAGTATAAACATTTTTATTAATTTATTTTACATCTCCAACGTTCCGTCCAATAAAATAATACATTAATTACTTTAATTACAATATTTGTTCAACAATTATAAAATCATTATTAATTTTAATTTTTATTTACACAGCCTCTAAGTAATGACTAAACCCGGTGCTAGCCAATGTACGTCTTAAATCTAGTCGATCAATTTATCAAAGACAACCTAATAAGAGAAATCATATTTGTCAATATTCAACCTATTCTATTTTATGTTTAATTACCTACATTGGTCATCTATTTTATTTAAAATGAACTATTTTCTTTGCAAATTTCAGACTAACTTATAAACTCCATATTAACAATAACAAAAAAGGTTTAACTCTGGGTGGTAAATATCCATTTTTGCATATGCTGAGGGATTTGTTTCTGTTAAGTGAAGACAAGGATACCATAAAAATAAATTAATCTACGTTGATAAAATCTTGTAAAGAATTAGGTCTTAAAACATAAATAAAGGTATTATGAACTATATGGTTTGAAGCAGAAATGGAGAAATAGTGGAAAAAATACCTTTGAACATCCAGGAAAATATAAGTTAAATATTTTTCAGTTTCTAAATAACTCTCGCACTTTCCGTCCAGAATGTTGGAAGTGTTTTCTTTTTTTTTCGTAATCTCCTTTATTATTAAATTTATACAATTCATACATAAAAATGCATAGTAAAAATGGCAAATGTATACCAGCATACCACTGCCAAATGTTGGAAGTTGGATTTAAAAAAAATATATATACTATGTTATGTTTTCGGTTGGGAATCTGGAAAAATCTTAGTTGGGTATATAACTGTAAATAATTCTATAAACTTTCATTGCAATTTTCACATTTGTTATACATAAATTTTATTATACTTTCTAACTAACTTATCAACACAATATTATTTAATCTCCCTCCCTTACAAGTTTGGCACAATAATCAAAGTTTTATTCAAACACAATGCTTATTATACTAACGTTTCGGCTCTTTACTAATCATTATAAGTTTTCAATGATCACATATACAATATTTTGCATAAAATTTAAAAATTTATTTGTTAAATATTTATGATAATTCTTTTTTTTTTTTTTTTTATATATTTTCATTTTTAACTCTCATTTTAGCAAATTCAATCAGCTTTAGAAAACAGGAAGTTCCAAAGTTATTGAGCGATGAAGAAAAAATCGATTAATTTTAAATTTTCTTAGAGTCTGATTATGTTCATTTGTATATTCTTTTGTTTGTATATATTTTAAGAGTTTTTTATTTTATTTTATTTATTTATTTTTTTTTATTTTTATTTTTTTTTTTACTTATTTATTTTTATTTTAGTATGTATGAGATCATTCATCAATATTACCTATTGCCCACAACTGTGTGGCAGATTGTAATATCTATCAATAAATAAATCTATCAATTTAAAAAAAAAAAGATTTTCTTTGAACTAAACGAACGTACTCGTACTATAGCGTCCGTTTCAGAAATATTGAAAAAACATTTAGTGCACCTATTTTATGTTATAGGTAAAATTGAATTATTTTATTGCAAGTTTGCTTTAAAAATATAAAAGGCATTATTCTATAAAAAAAAAATTAATTTCAACATGTGTGAAAAAACGAAAAATAAAAGCGGAAACTTTCAATGATCTACCTTTTTTTCTTCTTAATATAAGAAACTAAGATTTACAAAAATATGTAAATAGACTAGTATGGTTATTTTGTTTATTGTCATTATTTTTTACTCAAATAAACGACAAAATATATTACAACAAATAAATAAATGCGCACCGTTACAAACCATGAAGGGTCAGTGGTTGCAATAAACAATTACTGTTACTATACCAACGGTTGTGGAAGGAGGTGCCACAGTCAGAATCATGCTCGATCTTTTGTCGGATTTTTCCCTATTTAATGGTACTCAATTTGAGTCTGGGTGGACCCCGGAGGTTTCCCGAACCCACAGAGTTGACTCAAGGCTACAGTAACTGAAAAAAATTATTATCTACCGCAGCCACAGCTATAGCTTCGCAGCTCCCCTAATAAATAAGAATGGAAATTAATACTAAGCTTTTGTGTTTTATGTGTGTTGCGGGTACTGTAGACTTACATCCCCGGCCGATCTCTTGTTTACTAGGTCTTGAAAATATGCATTTTATTTTCTACCACTTTTATCTATTAAATTGCATCTCATTGATTGGATAATAGTTGATCCATTTGTCTGATTATTGAAAATATTGATGTTCTCATCAAAAATAAAATTTAACCAATTGTAACCTATGTTAGGATCAAAATGGATGGAATTTTTATATTATTATAAATTCGATTGATTTAATTAATATCTGTTATACTATAGAAAAATATTTTAGCATATAAAAATTGATATATTCCATCCGATTTGTTAATAATCTGGAATTCCAGTATCCAGCTTGTGTTATTTTATTTTCCCTTTGGTTTGAGAGTTTCACCCCTCGAATTCGTAAAAAAAAATGCCGTAAAGTTTTACAAAAGATAAGTTTGTTTGTGAACCAACGGGATTTATAAGCAGGAGCTTGAGATAACAACTTTTCCACTTTAAAAAAATATATATATTTTTAATGTGTGGAGTAGGTCTTTCTTTTATTGAATTATATTTTTATTTATTTAATAATAAAATATTACTGGAGAGGAGGAGAGAAAGGGGAAAAGAGCTGAATGTAAATAGGAATGATTGTATTTAAGATATCATTTTACTTTAAATTTAAATTTCTGTTTTATGTATTTTATTCTCTTCTATTTCTTATTTTGTTATCATTTAATTTATATATTTGTAAATATGGTCTGAATTAGCTCTATGATCCTTATTACCACTGTTAAAATATAAGAATGGGATATTACACAATAAAAAAACAAAATTTATTAATATATAGAATTTGGGTGATTTTCTGTATTCGTTTTATAGAATACAATCTTAGCAGTTCTTTTCGATGTATTTGACTTTTTAGACTATTTCGAAATTAGCTACAAATAAATATGGAACAAAATTTAATTTTGGGTGTTTTGCTTGACGTATTTCTGTTCGGTTTAGATGAACTAGATTATTTATTTATTTTATCTGCAATATTTGATTTGTATCTATTCAAAATCCACTAAAATCAGCGATTGTCGTAATAGTCATGACCAGTTTATGTTCCATTTCGTGGTGAAATCTTTTATGCGCCTGCAGTTTCTTACTGTAGAGTTCCAGGATAAGATAATATGTAAGGTTTCCTTAGAAACGTAGCATATGTGTCCCAATTCGTAACAAATTGGGTTTGAATAATTGTATTTTTCGAATATAGGTCATTTTAGAAGATCCATAAGTTACAAGTGCGTTTGTCTCAATTGGTTTAAGTAAATAAGATTAGGTATTATGTTTCCATGGAGTGATTTAAGAAGTCTGTATAATACTTATTATAATTGTGTTTGGTTTGGTTTTTTTTCACTTTAAGGCAATGTTTTATCTTAAATTAGTTGTGGTGTTTGTGGAATTTAAATGTTGTTCATATGAGAGGAGATAGTTCCTGATTTAGTTCCTAGCGCAATCTGAATCAATGAAGTATACAGGTGCTAACCATTTTTTAGTTATTATTATTTATATTTCAATAAAACCAGGTTAATAAAGAATTTAACTTAGATTTACTGAATTTAAATAGTGTAAGCCAAATATATCCTTAGAAAAGAATCGCTTAAAAGTAATGATAATTTATAGTCACGGAATTTAATATTTAATCAATATTATTCGTGTGGTGGCCGCGGTTGTTCACAAACCTAAGGGTTCCAGTAAACATTTCTTTTATTTTTTTTTTAGTTTTATAATTTTAAAATTATTGGTGTATATTTTTTATAAATTTCTTATTTCAGTATAAACAACATTTTAAAAACTGTTTTTGATCCAATTCTTTCAACTCTTTATTTTTCTGCAATACTTTATCTCTTAGGCCATTATCAAACAGACCTCTGTCATCAATAATTTCTATAGCTTAATAAATTTAATTTTTACTTTGTATAAAAAAAAAAAAGCTGCTAATCTGAATTAACCATAGAGAACATTTATTTAAAATTTATTTCTAATAAACATTTTATCTGTGTATCTAGTTTAATTGTCTCCTACTGTTTGTTTGAACTATCTCCTTGGATATAGGAACTATATCCACTCTGTTGATATTTAGACCCCATTGTTGTATCTAGGGCTACTGTCGCTAAGAATATAAACCTAATGGACTAAAGTAATAAAGAAGTTGTACTAAATTATTATTTATAGCCAAGTGTTCAAACACAGCATAGAAAATATTTTATTTAATTATAGGAAAATTATGATTTTATTTTAAATAAATGTAAAGAATTGGAAATTTTGTAATTTTTTTATAAACCACACTCATACGTCCCGAGGGCAAGGGATTTAATTCTGTAAAGAATATATATAAAC
>NW_027111775.1:148225-153676 GCF_000696795.3 Halyomorpha halys
AAAAGCAATAAGTATTATCGTTCTTATTGTTAATACGCACCATATATATAAACTAATTTAAAAAAATTAAATTTATACAATAATAGTTAAAAAAACAAAAATAATAATAACAAAACCGAAGGTTCGATGCCGATACCACCAATACTACTCTACATACTTACTTCCAGTGATGTCCCTCCAAACCCAATTCTACTAAATCAGTTTTAACGCAATCCTCCCATCTGCGTTTCGGTATAACCCTCCCACATTTACTCGTCGGTTCAGTGTTTATTAACATTTTGGAGTTCCGCTCGTTACTAAGCTGCTAGTTATACGCCGCAATGCTAGAACCTGAATTATATTTACCGGGTTTAGAACTTAAGTCAGCGTTGTGTAGTCTTCTAAATTGTCTTGTTAATTCATCCTGTATTGGTTTGAATATTTTACATAGTACTTTATTTTCAAAAACCTTAAGGTTTTCCTTACATTCCCACAATGTAGAGGCCACGTCTCACATCCATAAAGAACAGTCAAAATATAAATAAAAATCATCTAAAAAAAATAAATAATAAAACGATGTAATAAAACTGATTAAATAATAACACAATAATTAAAAAGTATGTCAACAGTGGCCAAAGATTCGCATTTTAAGTGTGATTTAGGTTTAAAATCGATATATTACTTTTTTGAGTTTTAACATGTTTTTTTTTAATCATGATTGTACGTTTATTTGTATTTAATATATTACTGATGTATATCTCACTGAACTGGTATCTCTATCTTACTTCCAGACTCATTTTCCAACATTGAAAGTCTTTTTCTAATTAGTCTTTTTCTAAGGCCATTTTCTAATTAGCCAGATTGGCAGGGATGTGAAGAAACGAAAAAAAATCTTTTTATCATTGAAGTGGTACATTGTGACACTAAAATAGAAAACGCATATTTCGAATGAAGGGGTTTTGTTGAGAGACGGGCCAGTAAGCAGCGGAGACATTTCAGTAAATGGGCAGCTTGATGGAAATTGGTTCGTCCCTGTCTGCGAGGTCTTTGTTTGTCTTCCAACAACTGGGGAGATGTCTTCTTAGGCCGAGAGTGCCCATTTATCAACTTCCAAGGAAATTTCTCGAAAATATTTTTCTAATAATATTTAAAAAAATAAAATAAAAAAGTAGGTTTAAATTTATTATTTTTGGTGAATGAAGGAGTAAAAAAAAAATGCTGAAAATAGTAAAATAACTGTTCATTATAATCGAACGTTTCGCTCCACATTGTAGGGCTTCATCAGTGCTAAGTAAAACTAGATAAAAATTTGTCAAGTGTGGTAGGACAAAGAAAATTTACCATTGTATGAAAAAGTTATACATGAGGAGGTATGATCCTTATAAGAATAAAAGTTATGTACACAAGATTATAACTATTATAAAATGATGAATTATTATAATGTAGCTTTTGCCAAAATTTACTTTTTCAATTATTTCGTGTTTTGTTCCTTTTTGTTTAATGAAAATGGTATAAATTGAATGCAATGGTTGATGATCGCCATGTTGCATCTCTTTATACTATATATGCGGCAGTTAAGTGTTGATGTGAAGATGAAAGGAGATTAGGAGGAAAGGAATCGTCAAAATGAAATGAAATAGTTATAAATTATTCAATTTTAAATACGTTTCGACAGATTTATTTGATCTACATCTTTTAACATGCTCATATATAAAAGCGGGGCCGCACACTTGGGCCTAATGGCCAAAAAAGTGGAAAAAATTCAATATTTCGAAAACGGATTAACATAAAAATTCGGGGCCGGTCTCATTCGACTCAAAATAAAAAAAAAATACATCAAGTTTTTATTGAAATTTTGAAGAAAATTTAAGAATTAATGAGGAAAAGAAAGCCTTTTGGCAAAATAGCTCAATTTTTCGGAATAGGTTTTACTCATCAAAAAAGTTGCAACGAGTATTTTGAGTGTAAACTTAAATTATATAATGCTTACAATTAAAAATTCAGGGAAGCTTAAAAGACTGGGGAATTTAGTAAATAATAAAACTATGTATTCAAAGTCAAAGGTTGTTCAAATTGAAAAGACACATACGATTTCAAATTAAGGTAAATTAAATTAACTGCATAACTGATTATTTTTTTTAAACTTTTTGAAACAGACGCAATATTTTTATCCCCTAAATTATATTTTACAGACTCATCAGTTTTGACTAGTAATTATACGTAGTTTTCATTTTCAAAAATATAAGATATTTAAAAATAAATTTTACACAGGACACCACACGAAAAGCTTCCAACTCTTCGTTATAAATAGTGCACTCCTTGACCAAGAGATCCATCTTTCAATCCAGCCGGGATAGTCCGCAGCGAGATAAGATAGTATCGATGACGGCTAGAACACGCCCGCAGATCGACCGAGAATCGATCCTTCGTGGGGAGCAGGCCATTGGATATGCAACCATCCCCTCTCCCCCCATTCCACTTACCAGAGTAAACACTTCATCTCCACGAGCCGCTTCTAAATCCAGAGGGTGGTTACGGGGGCTTAGTACTTGTTCACGTATCATTCTCTTCTTTCTTTTTGCAAGGGAATGGATTTCTTCCCCATTTGAGAGGATAGTTGTGTGTCATGGAACTGCTTTTAGAAAGGACATTAACTGGATTATTCAATGTCTCGGATAAGATTAATAACAAAGCTTACAACGGGACCAATCCGATTACAGCATTTCTACTCTGGCGGATAAGGGCTTGTCCTCAATTCGATAAAGGATTAGCAATGAAAATGTAACCGTAAAATGCCATCCATTATTTAAGAGGTACATATGTTCTAAAAATGGGTTTTAAAAGTCCGGAATGAGATATAGCTTCATTTTTTAAAGAAAAAAATCAGGTAAGTAAAATAAAATACAAAAATTGTCCTAATAATCATGGATAAACAATAATTATCAATTAAGTAAATCAAAACTTGTATCCTTTTTTGTCTCAACACTTTTTATTTTTCACCAGTCCAACGTTTCGGCCATTTGACATCTTCAATTTTAATTTCTTCCTCACATTAAATTTAGAGTTACTTTTGCAGGCTATTCTGCCCAGGTCTTTCATTAATTATAAGTTAAAAGCCTATTTTTTTAATATTTAAAATCCTAAATATTTAATTCTTCTTATATAACATTATCCACACAAATTCACTACCGTATAACAAACCATTTATAACCTCCCACACAATGGAGCGCATCCCTCTCGCCGCATTACTGGTTTTCGACTTAGCCCTGTCAAACTATTTCTACGAGGCTAAGACCTAGCTGCTATCAAAGACCACTTGATTTTGCATTCAAATACAAGGTTTAATCAAAATCGTAACTTCCCAATTTAAATAAATTGGGAAAACAAATTATCAAAAATCGGTTATATAAAGTTGCTCTCGTTCAGTTGATTTTATGGAAAATTCGATTTTATGCTGCTGTAACATCCTAGGCCACCGTGAGTATTCAATTTCAGCTTTGAAAGCCTTTTAATTTTTGAACTAGGCTGTTTGAACTGTGCAGGATACACACTGACGGTTACGTACCTCTATATTTCCGGGGATGTATTTCTGTCGAAGACTCCAAATTTCCAACGATCGCAATTTTTCCCCTTACTATATATTCCATATAGTTGTAAACGAAAGTAAAAAAATTAAATTCCCTAATGATAATAAAAATTATATTCTAAATTTCTTTCCTACCTCCGAAAGGAAGCTTAGTAATCGCATTAGAAGTGAAAAAAATGTTTTCCGAATAATTTAAAATTATCACTTGGGTGTTGTGTATTATTGATTAAAAAACAAATTTGGTTTCTGTCTGAAGCTCCTACATTTTCTCTGATTCGATTTTACTGAAATGTTTAGTTTAATAGCAGTGACGATCCCATATGATTTTTATTAAATTCGATCAATAACGGTCACCCAAAGTATACTTATTTTTCCTGAAATAAATATATAGTATCCAAAACAACTTCAGTTTTTGATTCAATTCTGAAATGATACATAAAAGTGATGATATAAAAATTTAAAAAAATGTTTTTATTCTTGAAGTATTGAAAAGGTAATTTTTTGCCTCGCCATTTTAACTGTTTTATTATCTGCTGAGATCTATCTAAAGCTTTTTAGATACATAACTTCCAAAGTATAAAAGTCACAACTAAAAAAAAAAAAAAAAAAAAAAAGAAATGTTTATTTGTTGAGAATTAAGTTTCTATCAGTTTTTTGGAGCATTGAAAATTGTATTTTAAGACCGTTAATGGGGTTTTTATCTGAGGCGTTGTGACTGACAGGTTGGCATCTGGAAATATAACCTTCAGATGGCTAAGGAAAAAACTGATAAATTCTTTTTTTATGTCAGTTACATTTTGTTATTAAATTTTTATTGATACATTGAGGGTTTTTTATTGAAAATATTGAGGAAATATTTCTTCTATTGATTTAAATCATTAAATATGGTAATGATGTATAGAACACCCAAAAATTAGTTTATTATTATACATGGATAATTTTAATTAGTATATAAAAAAATACTACTGTACAGATTTTTATACGGGCATAAGCATATAAATACATGCATACAAGGAGTATATTCTAAAATAAAATTAATGGATATAACAAATGATAAATATAAAAATATTTATTTTATATTTCATAAAATATTCAATATTTTTCTGTTGAACGTTTATTGTACACAAGATAGCCTAATACGAAATAATTATTATTATGTGGTTCTGAGAATAGTCGAGATACTTGTTCAGGATGGGACAGACGGTTCGATACTCGGTTGGCAGAAATCCCAGTCAGGTGGCTCCGTTTACACTTAATTTTTCGAGAGGTTGTTAGAAAAAGATGGATAGTAAATCTCATGTTAATAGTCTAGTGCTGAGTAGCTGTATATTATATATCTATTAAATCCATTATTGTGAATCGGTTCTCAGTCCTTATGAGGCCTGAAGAGGAGAAACTTAAAACGAGTGAACGTTCGGTGCAACGTAGTACCTTATTTTATTTCTTGCTGGTCTAGCAGGACTACAAATACAAGATACAAATATATATAGTTGCATAGATAAATAATATAGAAGAAAAAAAATAAATAATGTAATTACCTTCGAGTAATTAGAGGTGAGTATGCCGTTTTCCAATTTTATACACTTTTTCAATGCTACACGATTTAACTATCTTAAATCACCTTTTCGAGTTGTAAGTAAATGTTTCAAAAGTGAAATAGGACCGCCAATAAATCGGGGTTTTAGTGGGGCGGGTCGGCCGGAAAGGATTGCCTCCTAATATATTTTATGTTATGATCTCCTCTTGGGAGATTGTGACATGTCGTACATCGGCCGATATACTCTCTACAAGTGTCTGTTTCGAAGTGAGTAAGCCTAGTTATAAGACAAGATACAAAAAAGAAATGAATAATAAAATTACATAGAGTAATAAAACGTATAATAATA
>NW_027111775.1:153726-168840 GCF_000696795.3 Halyomorpha halys
TATATATATAAAATCACCTCTGAATAATTAGAGGTGAGTATGGGAAGAAATATTATTGATTGAAAGGTGGTTTGCTAGGAAAAACAAAAAAGTTTATCAAATGTTCGGGTAATTAAATTTGCAAATATTTGATAACCAATCCAGAAAAAAAGTTGAATTTATAGTTTATGTAATGCTGCTTCTAGTATATTTATTCTTAATTTTTATCATATAGAATCTAATTTGGTAATATTTACGTTTCCTTTCAATCCATTTATATTACTTTAGTTCCTTTTTATTATAAACATAGTTTACATTGAATATATTTGTCAGGAAACGTCACAGGAACATACTGGCGTGTGAATACTGACTTTTGTTGAGTTTTTCGTTGACCAAGCAATTTTAAAAAAAAAATATTTATATTATTTTAATTCATTTGAGTACTAAATTTTTAAGAAAACTATTTTTCTTATCGCGTTAAGACGTCTTTGCTTTGTAAAATTTCTTAAAAATAAAAGTACTGAACATGGGATATATTTCGTGTCATCAGGTCGAAAATGTTTCGAGTAGAAAATAAGAGTGATTAACTACACGAATTGCTCTAACGTTTCACCAGGGTCGTTTTGTCGTCTCTGGATCCATTATTACTGGGACCTCTATAAATTATCGATCTATTGTAATATGTCATATAATTATAAGAAAAAGTTCAACTGCCACTTATAAATCAACTTCAAACATCTCTATAAATAACAGAAATACTATATTTGTGCATTCTTAGTTTCATGTTTCTTGACAATATTACGATTAAGAGATAAGAACCATTTTCTCAATTGACCTTTCTCTTGCTTGTCTTAGAATTTAATTTATTTTAGATGTTGAGGGTCTTTTGAATAAAAGCTTAATAAACAAACTGCAGTGAGAGGGTTTTTTATTTCCAAGCTTGAAAACCCCATCAAGAAAATCTCATTTTTCATTTTGTAATGACTAATACCATTTCAAGTTTCTTCAAAATGGTTCAGTGCCAAATAGATCTAGAGAAATAGGATCTCTGTTTATAAAATAGATAATTTTTAATTTATTTTTTTATTTGTATATTAACCCTTATCAGTCACTTTGAAACGTGATTCTTACTAGGTTGTAGCTGTTCCCGTTTATGTGCAAACACATTTCAGTATAGCATGAATAACATCTTTGATAGAAATTATTTATTCAACACATATATGAGGTTCAAATAATTATTTATTTAGAAAAGGCAGTGATATATAACTTGAGATGTCGATTGCTCAGTTACGGTTACTTAACTTACTTAGTCCTGCCGATTACCCAAACAAAAATACCAGTTTAACCGGCCACTACCCGCTCTTGGAGAATCATAACTGTTATTGCATGATTGTTTCAATATTGATTGTATTGTCACATTAGCTCTGGAGTAATATTTGATAATAATATTCTTTATTTATCCTGGGATTGATCCCTTTAGAATAATATTACAGATGTCAGAATTATGCTTTAGAGTAAAATATAAAAGTTTCAAAATAAAAATGAAATTATAAACCATCATAATATGATTATAATAAGATAAAAAATAAACGATAATAATTAACAGAATATATAAAATAAAAATAGAACAAGTAAAATAAAACTATATATCATATTATAAATCATAACTTTTTATAAAAAAAGAAAAAGAATCAGATACAAGTAAACTTAAAATAATAAACAAAAGATATAATTACTGTTACTGTACATATTTAAATAAAAATCAGAATTATCAAATACAGAAGATGAATAAATAAAGCAACATAAAAGGTAATGAAAAAAAAAATCCTCTAAGAAAAAATAAATCTCAAGGATATAACTCTAATAACATGAAATAAATTATAATACTAATATCCTTATATTGCTTAATAAATATTTTAAAAATTCCTTATAATATTTATGTTAAATATTACTTCTCTCCCCAACTATTTACATCTTAATTGAAACTTTTAATAGTTATTCTTCCGGAATGGGGACGATAGAAGGTGGTTGAAAATTCGGGATTTGAAGATTGAAAGGGTACTAGAAGAACGAATGAGGGGAAAGAATTCCAGAGGAACGGATGAGGAAAGATCTGCCAAAGGCTGCGATCCTATGGGCAGTTATTTAAGTTTGAAGGCCGAGAGCGGGTGTTGCGGGAGTGTACTGAGGATTTAAATTGATGGATATTGGAGATGTACTATATATAAAGTACGATTGATAGTACAAGTAATGTCAGTAAAACAGCTGTCACGTTAACTATCACATTTATACGCCTTGAACTATCATACACTTACCGTAATTGTGGCTAAGGTGGTTAGCCACTACGATAGTGTACCTATTTGATTGATATAGTTATAACAGCATTCATTGTCACGACAGTGTTTAATTAATTAATTTGTTTTATAATTTATTTTAAAAAAACATACACCACTAAAAACAATGAAGGATCAATAATAATTATTTGAAAAAAAATGTTATAATAGTATAATAATTTGTAAAATATATATGTTAATATAATAATTTGTAAAACATACTATAATAATAGTGTTCAGAGCTTGTAGCATAGTGCTTAATGAGGATTAAGTTGTATGTGTGTAGCATAGTGCCTTACCACAGACTACTCGCTCCTAAAACACACTATAATAATTTATAAAACTTGCTATAATAAATTTGATACCTACTATCATAGTATACTAATAATTTGTATAACATACTATAATAATTTGTAAAATACTCTAGTAATTTGAAAACCTATTTTGGCTTTCTGACGCATACTACTTTTCCTGCCCTCTCTAGGTCTATTATCCCATTATCGAATTTTTACGAGTGGCCCTACCGTGGATAGTGATATTTTAAGAGCTATTTTATCCTATTAACTATTCATCAAAGGGTACATTGTTGTTCTGATATCCCTGGGTTATTGAACTTGGCAATAAAGCAATATTCTGATGATTTCTAGGAACTGTTTTAGATCAATCAACCAGTTTCTTTCTAATTTTAAAAGAGGTGGAGGTATACATTGGTTTGATTCTTAGTCGGAATTAAAATAATTAACCAATCTCCTGATTATTAATCCGATCAAATATATTTAATACAGTTTTTAATTATTATATTTTTTATAATTATAAAATTTAATACTTCAAGTTTTATTAAATTTTTACATTTTTTATAACAAGTAGCTACAGTAAAAAGTTGAAATCTTAGCGTGTTTATCCAGACAAAGTGAGAGAAGGGTGAACTCTAATAAAGAAGGATTTTTCCGACCCACCTTTCAGTGGATTGACCCTCTGTCCTGGTTTCCTCAACTCTGGTATATTATTTTTTATTCTTTGTAATATATATGTTCTATCTTGTCTCTTACCGGCCATAATCCTTGGATCTAGACACGCCCCAATGTTCTTCAGTCCTTTTTTTTTTAAATAACTGTCTGTTCAAAATAATTTAAATGTACGATTAACTTATAGATAAATAAATATAGAATAACATGCTAAACATTTTTCAAAATATTTATAATTCGTTTCATACTCAGTTATAGTTTTATTGATTAATCATATTCGTTTATTTATTATTTAAAAGTTACTTAATTAAATAATCAAAACGAAAACTAAAAAAAAATCTAGTACAATGCGCGCATCATACTAATTTTACCTACCTCTTCCGTGGTACCTCCACAGATTTTACCACCTTCCGGTAAATATCTCAAACAATTTTTTTTCATTATTTTGTTACTCAGAAAACATGTATTTAAAGGTTTCTTGAAATGAGAAAAAAGAATATCAACTTGATTCCTACCTAGAATACAACAATGTAGCAAAATACAACATATCCGTGCACATATTATTAGGATCGTATGAGATAAGACACCTTCCTGTTCTAGGGAAACTTAATCTCAGACTATAAAACTTTAATAATTAATTTCAGTTTCGGGCAACTTTTTATTTTTGAGGCAGTCTCTTAATACACACAAACACCGTTTTGCAAGACGACCTCTTCGTATTTCCACCAAAAGCTCGAATTAAAACTTTTCCATGATTGCACTTTTTTTCATCTAAGCCCGATTGGTGCCTGGGGTTGATGTTATGATGAGGATGTCTCACTATACATCTCAGTATTTATTTTATTTGGAACTCACTTTCTGAACTTTTGTAAATTTTATTTTAATAGAAAATATTATCTATGATAATTTGTATAAATTGATAATAAATGAATTGGTGTTGTAAATTAAATTAATAAAGAGCCTTACGACTTAAATTATCACATTCTTAAGCAAATTTTATAGATATGAAAGACCTTTGTTTTCTTTTAATAAGACTTGAAACTTCCATTTTTTTTTCTTCAGAAGCTCATGGGTAAGCTCAATTACCTACATATTTTTGATAACATAATTTCAGTTAGTAGTTACTGAAATTTTTAGAGAAAAGAATTTATAAAAAATAATCAATGACGATAATCGGTTAAATAATTATTTTATATTAGTCTTGGGCATAATAACGAGCAACTATTTTAGGAAGTATTCTGAGGCTATGAAGTTGAAAATTGAGATTATCTTTGACAATGGTCGTGGGTTATGGATTTTATTACTGTCAAACTGCATTATTTCTGTTTTAGTTAAAACAAAAATTTATTAATATCCACAGAAATGAACATTTCAAGTGAAATAAATAAAAATTTAATGATTTTTTTATTTAATTATAAAATATGAAATTTTCATTCCTTTCATTGGTTTTCATAAGCCTGGAATTAACCTTGGCCAATGTATCATAAATTAATACCGTTCAACTTTATGAATGAATATTGGTCGAGCTAATACCCATTCATTCAATGTTTATGACATTTACATTTGATCGATTCCAAGGACTTCTGGAACGTTCGATATCGACTTTTTCAATTTTACATCAGAAGAAACTTTCGGTTTCTTTCTTCGATAATTCTATTTATTATTTCTAGTTCGCCCTATTTATATAGCGATTGGTTTGTACCTGTATATAAAGTATTAATTTAATCCTAGAATATTAATGGGAATTTGATAGCTAGTTTACTATACATGTCTCGAATCGACAACCGAGGCGGAATACTGGTTATTTCATAGTCTAGAATACACGATTATAAAAACGGACATATTTCAAACTCTCCATTTAAGTGTATAATATTAAAAAAAAATGATTCAGGATATTCACATTCACTTAGAAATTTAAGATGTAATCTAATGATAGAGAATCAGTTTACATTACAATTCTTATACTTCATTTTGGGATTTTACTTATAGGTTATATCTGATAATTTATTATTGAATGGAAAAGAAATTGGAAATCTGGATGAGTGAAAACTTGATCTGGAGTGAATGTAGTGCGTCCAACTCACTGACTGGGTGCCCTTAATTTATTAACGAGATCACTACCTATAATATACGGAATTAAATTAAAAATCAAAACCTAAAGAAAAAAATATATATATTGAAATAAAAATAAATTATAATTAAATTAAATTAAATATTAAAGTAAATAAACTAAATATTAAAAAAAAACACTTTTGCCTAAATTATATGTTCGGCTGATCCGGCCATCATCAATGACATTGGTAATTTTAGTTTCACAACATCAACATTTATTTATGAAACTTTGGAGGCTATTATACTCAAGTCAAATAAACAATAAATTAAATAAATATGGCTTTGATACATTTTTGTTATTCTAGAAGAAAAACTTATTTTAAAGTTTACAAGTATGCCGATGACACATGCCTATTGTCAGTGAATAATGATCCTTCCATTGTATCCCAATCCCACATGAAGAATGGTGCCAAAACTGGAGGATTAAAATAAATTCCAATAAATCCCACCAAATCACATTTACCCTTCGTCGTAAGCCAAAGTGAAGCCCAAAGATTTTTTTTTAAGTCTGAAAAAGGTTAACTGAGACATCTTAGGACCGAATGTTTGTTTAAACTCAAATAAAGAAGGTTTTAAGGCCTATAAAATCGAAACATTGTATATCAAGATGGATTAGTATCCACCTGTATAATAAAAGATCGTTTCACATTTTTATCTCTTGTAAGATATTTGAGACTGATATATTGATTTCCCTCACATATATACATGAAATATACAGTTTGGGGAAGTATTATGGTACTGAAAAATATTGAATCTGATTTTCCGATGGGCATTTAGGTCTGAATAGCCTATCTCAGAAATAACCAGTCATAAGGAACCGTAAATATGTTATGAAAAAGAAATGTATCTGAATTTTCAAGTTTAAAATAATCGATTTCGATTAAATTGACTTTACGGTGTAAAGTGCCATTATTGTATCGAGTTTACTCATTAGCCATTTTACGTTTTTTAGTAACTAAAAAATATTTTTTTCTAAATACTAGTCTTTTAACCCTTAATATATCGCGTAACCCAATGCTTTGAGATAAATAATGTACCATGAGAAAAAGGAGAAGAGATGAGATAAATTAGAGGAGGTAAGTGTGAAGAAGCCAGAAGGGTCATGTGAGAAATATATACACTTAAGAATAAGGAACCTCATTTACTTTTTAGGAAATAAAAGTTGGCTTGGTCTGACCTTATTTTCAGACTATCTTATCTTGAGTTTTTTTTTAGTTTATCTTCTTAGCAAGATTACTGAGAATAAAGGCTCTACTTTTGCCAATTGGATTCAAGTTATTTAGGTCGTGGAAAGGGGAAAAAAAGTACTATACTTCGTATGGAATGAACTAATTTTGTAGTTTATTTATATCTGTCAGGGATTGGGGTAGCTCAGTGGTAAAGTAATGTGCTATAGACTCTTTATTGAAATTTACACCTGTACATAATTATACATGTAGTAAATGTGCTGTAAGTTATAATGAGGAGTGATGCATGTGTGTTGAGAAACTTGTCTGGTAATGGAGGAGAAAGAAAAGTGAAAAACTAGTGGCTTTGGGTGTGTAGGGAGTTCATAATGGAATGACTAGTATCTGATTCAGTCTAGATCGGTTGAATATGGAACATTAAGGTATTTATATATGATTTTGTTTGTGACGAAGTAAGGAGCATTGAGGATTTTGGATTGTGAAGATTGAAAACAAGAGGAATTCGAAGGTTTAGTGAAGCTCCAAAACTCAACTCCGTATACCAGATAGGCCTTATTATAGTGATGTTGATCAGTTATTGTGGATTGAAAGTTTTGATCGTTTGTCTAATAAGTGTTGTAATAGTCAAAATCTACATGCAGTTTTTTGTCTTGTGTGAGGATTCCATATTAGTTGTTTCTCCAGATGTAGTCCAAGGTACCGGATCTTTACGACAGTTGTAAGAGGAATATTAATAAAGGATGTTGTACAGCAGTGAGTACGTTTACGAAGACGGGTAAAGGTGATTTGATGGGAGTTATTTTAATCCTTCAATTTCAATACCATTCTTCAAGGGTTGTGATATAAGATTGGAGAGTTTTAGATGCAATTAAAGAGTTATTATTAACTGTGAACACAGATTATTTTATGTCATTCAAAACTTACAAGATGAATATTTTTTTATAGAAATTTTAATCGAATAAAACAAATTCTAGAATTTTTTGGGCTTGGTGATTATTTTTATGATCAATGGATAATTTGATATAAAATTGTGATAGTGTATTAATTCAACCTTACTTTAATAATGGAAGTATTATTGAATATACTGCCATTTTATGAAACAAAAATTATATTTTACTTTTCCAAAATATCTATAATTCCTGTTAGTAAATTGCTTTTTAACAGCCAACAGTTGCTGTCAGGTCACCATTAATCCTCTATGCTTCCTTATTGTATTCTTTACAAGGTGAAATTGATTTCATCTCGTTTATTCACTATTGTAGTACGAGCAACCTTAACCTTGACCTTTTTACAACCTAGATTCAGAAATTATAGAATATTTTTGTATTGTCGGGAATTGATAAATTTTTCATTGTATGAAATGCCCTATTTATTATTATCAATTAAATACGATCTTAAGACAGAGAACTGTGGTAACCCTTGTTCGGTTTGCTAATCACTGGACACTGATCTACCCTAGCGGACCTTATTGAAACTATGTCCCATTAAAGATCGAATACATAAAACCAGACTGCCACCGATACCTATACATTTCAACTTAGTAATAAATTATTTCTTCCATATGCAATCAAAAGCAGCTTGGAAGTCAATAAACACTGCAAGGATTTTTTGGAAAGAATCTTTAACATCCATAGAGAATCTGATGGGCTGCTCAAACGTGTTTCTTGTCTTACTGAAACCCGTCTGTTGGTTTTCTATAAGTCAATTTATATGGGCCTGCATGAAGGAAAAGTTTGTTTGTTTGTTTATTGTTGCTTAAATGCATCAAAGCCTCTGGTCATCAACACATATGGCATGCTATCATGATGACGCTACAAACAACACATGCACGCACACATTAATAATTTGTAGTGGACTGTTTGAAATTCATTGAATGAAATTCATTCATTCATGAAGTCATCTGGGAGAGGATGACAGAAAGAGAATTTATTTATAGAGGTTGGTTGAACAAGAGGGCATGGTTAAACACTGAATTATTTTTATTACAGGTATGAACGGTAGCCATAATAGAACATTTATGGTTAGAGATAGTTAAATTAATTGGGTTTTAATTATGATGATGATGATGTTAGTTATGTGGAAAGATGTTGACTCACTCCATGCTTTCATTCTTCCTGTTTTTTGCCTTCTATGTCCCCCTCGTTTATACTCTCCTCAGCTGCCAGAGGGTTCTTCGGAAGTTTCCTTACTCCTGATTTATTCTCAGAATAGAGGTGAAGAAAGGAAGACTGTCTCCGGCCAAGGCTTCCTTGCGAATGTGTGAGCGTCTTTAGTTATCTCGGCCACATGGGGCGCTGGCGTTATGATATGATATGATTGTAGTTTGGAATCTTCTGTTTAAACGGAACCGACATAGACCATTTTCCGAGACTGAGTTATGTGGACTCAATATCTATTCCTTTTTAAAACCCAGGTTCAAAATTTTTACCCTTATTATATATATCCTCTGTAGGTAAGTGGAAGTAAAAATAGCTTAATTATCTTTTCCTTTTTAGTATGTGTATACATACGAGAGGTTTTTCTTATCCATTTTTCAGGAAAGTCATTATCAAAAAAATTATTATTAGAGCATATAATGTAGATAAGTTATTTTTTATTGAAAATGTTACTTTGTCACATCGATTTAGCATGAAAAAATTAAAATTTTTAATCGAATTTATTTAGTCAAATTAGCCTATAACGTTTTGTAGAAAACTCCTCATACATAGTGAATTGTATTATCACAGACCCTGCTTTATTATTAATATTATAAATTTCGTTCTTTGGTATTAATGATTGTACAATAATCGCCTATTTCAAGAAGTACATCTCCAAAATAAGGTTAGGAAATCTCCTCTAGAAAATCTCTCCTTGAAAATTTCACTCAAATCGACTATTTGAGTGATTGAATATTATAAAACGAATATAATTTACTTTCAGAGAATCAATTTCCTGATTCAAATAAATACTGGTAATTTCAAACTTGCGGTTTTTTTAAAAAATAAACAATCTTATTAATATCGTGGGATGTTTTTAGGCTCCTATATAAAAATTAAGCCCTTCTTAGGTACCTCAATAATTTTTGAATAAAATTTTAGTTTTATATTTAAGAGAATTTGAACGAAAATTATAAATTTTTGAAGTTTTCTGCTATAATGTTCCAGTATATGTTTACTTTTCGAGTTATATGATAAAATATTCTTTGTAAATTTGGAATTATTTTTATAAGACACTTAAAGCGTATTTTTTTTTTTAAATCCACTCTTTCTAAATTTCATATTTATATCATTGGAGCAATATGATTAAATATTACAACTTTAGAAGATTTATTTATTTAGATGATAAAACGTAATTTATGTCTGATCCAGATCAATTTTCTTATTTTCATTTTTCAATGCCGCTATTTCCCTTGAAAAAAAAACAGCAATTTCTTAGTAATTAATTGGAATTCGAATACGTGATTAGGGAAACTTTGAAAACTGTGCCGCTTTTAATATACTTAATTAATAAACGTACAGAACAAATACATATTTTAATAATTACACAATAACTAAATGGTATGATCACATCAAAAACAACTTTATTGTTGTTTTTGACAACAATCTGTTTTGAGAACTATCTCCGTAGGGATCTTCTTGCCCTTCTTATAGCGGACCCTTTGTCACTGTCGTCCGTTTCTGTCATAACGATCTTATATGTAAAAAAATTTGGCTTTATGCCAGGCCAGTGTAGGAATTGTCAAGTCAAATGTGTTCCCAAACATAAAGAACACAGTACAATAAAAATTTTATTTTTTTTAATTTGGCAATTTAATTAATTATTTGGCCAGTAGATATTTTAGTTTTTTTTTATTTTAGAATTTTATTATTTTCATTGATAATTATTGCAATTTCTCTCAAAATAGGGCAATGAGTAATAGTAGTAATTGGAGACATTCATACCAAAAATTAAAGAAAAAAAAGAATAATAATAAGTAAAAAAAAAATATATTCTCATAATATGCCACAAATTTTAGATATTTATCATTATAAGGGAACCAGATATCTCAGAATTAATTTACTTTTCATTTAATTATATTAAGTGTTCATTAATCAATATTATAATTTTTATTTACACCTTAATAACAGAAAACAAAAACAACATATGATATTTTTATATAATGACATTTTATGGTATTAATCTTTTGATGTTTTCTTGTTCATTTGTATTAAAATACGTCTGTCCGTTGGAGATGTATAATATTTACGTTAATAGGATTTTTTTGTTAATAATATTTTTAAGAAAAGTGATGTACATTTTTAATGATTATATGCTAGTCCAATACGAGGGGAAAAAAAGTTATTCCACCCCAGTTTCCATGAAATTCACCCTAGTAAATTAACAAAATGTCTAGTTCTAATTATTCGGGAAAATTTTTTTTAAATTCTATTAGCACCTGAATGAAAGTTAGTTTTATGTACTGCTAATTATTTTACGTTGACAGTACCTTCTTAGAAGCAGAAGTTCATAAGGTGTCCGCCAAACTTAATTCACAAAAAATTAATATTTCTTAATTTGAAAAAAAATTTGTTTTTTGAAAAACTATATCTGGAGAACTATTGAACGTAAAGGGATCGATTAGTGCTCACATTTTAGAAAATTTACTCCAGAATTTCAAGTCTCCATCTGGGCAACTTGGTGAAGGTCTCAAGCACAAATCCAGACATTTGTATATAAATGACATTTATTTTAAATTATGTTCTATGAAGTATTTTTTGTTTTCTAAGTTGGGAGTGGGTTGGTTCAGTGGTAAGACATTGTGCTAAAAACTACAAGGACCCGGGTTTGAATCCGGGTTCGACAGATTATTATTTTATTCTGCCAC
The DNA here is from genome assembly GCF_000696795.3 of Halyomorpha halys. Classification (NCBI taxonomy): domain Eukaryota; kingdom Metazoa; phylum Arthropoda; class Insecta; order Hemiptera; family Pentatomidae; genus Halyomorpha; species Halyomorpha halys. The sequence continues at coordinate 165,146 of NW_027111775.1, forward strand.
TGTAACCGTGAGTTAACTTCGTGTGTTGGTAGCGCGCTGGAGTCCTACCTGCCTCGTTAATTGGCTTCCCTTAAATAGAGGTAAGTCCGGCAGCCGAGCGTGATTCTGATCAAATCAGTTCCCTGGACAACCGTTGGTCTAGAAATAGTACTACCTTAAAAAGTACTGCACCTCTGACTCGTTATGGGTTGTAGAGGTACATATTTATTGAGAGACCAGTAAACATGTTAGATTTTCAGGAATAAAATGCACTTCAAGTGGTGTGAACCTTAGATATTTCAATATTTACTTATTAATAACACCAACTCTATCCCTTATTTAGTATGGGTAAACATTCAAACTTTTTATTACTGGAGATAACGCACAATAATTTCTTTAATCGAAAGAACTCAAAATTATTATTTTTTTTTTCTTGGAGAAACTGCACGTCGATTTCGACTATTACAGCACTTACTAGACAAACGGTCCAAACTTCCAATTCATTACAAAAGACTGATTTACATGACAATTATAAGGCCTATCTGGACATACGGCGTTGAGCTCTGGGGCTCAACTCAAACCTTCGAATTCCTCTCGTATCCAATCCTTACAATCCAAAATCCTTCGTAAAATCCTAAATGCTCCCTACTTTGTCACAAATAAAATCATCCATAAAGACCTTAATGTTCCATTTGTAACCGATCTAGCCCGAACCAGATATCAATCCTTCCATTACAAACTCCCTAACCACTCAAACCCATTAGTTTCTAATCTTGCTTCCTCTTTTATTCCGGACAATCCTCCATGGCGTCTGAAAAGAAGATGTATTTATGTACAGTTGTAAATATCAATAAATAAATTTAAAAAATAAATAAAAAAATGTCTTGGACTATCGCTATTTTTATTCCCTCTTTGTGGCATATTCATAAATAGTCTTCAATAAAGTAATAAATATTGTGGTGGGATAGATTCTTTTTTGGTTCCTGTATTGTGTACTTTTTTTCTTTTTAGTTTGCATTCATTATAATTTTTCATAGTTTTACGTCTTAAATAAGATTGTGTGTTTTCCTGTAAATACGTTAATACCATCAACAAATATCATAGTACTTCATATCTCGTTGATACCTCCTCTGAACCGCGATGGTATCTTACTTCGGACATTTCGTGCTCCGATATCCTTAATCTACCTAGGATGATAGATGGTGGCGTTGATCGCTTTTCAATATCGAAAGGTCCTGAAAGATTATGGCTATAATTGTGTCTTTCATCGCTCGGAATTTAATGCTTGTCAATAAATTTGTTTATTCCTTTGTTCCTAGTAAGTGAACGGTTTTGGAGCAATATTCTCCGCAATGCGGTTCTTACAGTTAGAAAATATGTTGTGTGGTAGGTTTGTTCTCAGATGAAAAATATTTAAAAAATCTATTCAATTGTGTTTATTTAGTTTTATGGATTTAATACCACATTAGAAGTAGAAAATTTTATTGAGTCTTTAAACATTTATTTTCTAATTCGATTAATTAGTTTTAAGTTTACATAACCAACCTGTTTCACTTTTACTTGTCTTAACTATTTTTTGTTTACAATTTATTTTTGAAAGATCGCTAATTGACCGTGTGTCATAATAATTATTTATTATGACTCAAATAGTTATAATAACTATTTTAATTGAGCCAACGTTTCGCCCCACTTTGCAGGGCTAAAAAAGATACAAACACTTAACATAATAATCATAATACTTTATTTATTCTGGGACGAGGTCCTATAGAATAATACAGAAAAATCGACAGATGAGGGCTGAGGAGCCTCAGAGATACTTAAACAAACATACAAAGAAATATAGTCATTATAAAAAATAATTATAAGTTACTTTCTCACTTTTAACAGTTATTAATTGGGAGTGATATAATAGTTTCCATAAATAGGTATTTAGTTTACATAGATACGAGTATTGGACGGTATTGGAGCGACGGATGTTGGATGGGATTAAGTTCCATAAGGATGAGGTTGAGATAATTTACGATCTATTGAAAGCAGCGGTTCGGTGGGCCCTTGTGTATAAATATGAAGACCGGGAACGGGTATTGCGTGAACGAATAGAGGATTTGAATTGAAAGAGCTCGGAGATGTATGAAGAACGGCGGGATTGGATGACATGGAAGATGAAGGAAGACAGGAAATGCTTACGACGATAGGAAGGATAAAGCCACTTCATCTCTGCATAAAAACGGAAAACTGAGGCGTCCCTTGGGATCCCGAAGATGAATCGTACACACCAATTTATCCAACGTTTTAATTTCACCTCGAGATCCCCAAAGACTCTCCCATATACTGTAGAGCAATAGTCAAAGTGGGGAAATATTAGAGAAGTGACTAGAAGCCTACGAGTTTCAATAGGAAATAGATGGCGGAGGTAATTTAGACATTTTAAAGTGGAAAAGGTACAGCGGGAGATATTGGATGCATGTTTTTTCTAAGAAAGCTTTTGTTCAAAGGTTATTCACAGGTTTTTGATGGTGGGGTAAAATTTGATGGGACTATCATGTAGGAACAGAATTGGAATATTAGGAACAGTTTTAAGGAGGTGATTGGAGCCTATTAAGATTGCCTTCGTCTTCTCCTCCAAATCCCATCCAAATCTTCTTGAAGTTTCTCTGTGGCTGATAATAGGTCAGAATGCGGGAAGGACAGTAACATCAGTAAAAAAGTAAACGAAAAATCAAAAGTGTATACAATGAAAAGTAAAAATTAAATTAAATGTATTACAAAAGGCGATAGCATTTTATTTTTCTTATGTAATTTAATTTTTACTTTTAATTGTATACCCTTTTAACTTTTCATTTACTTTTTTACATATGTTAAGTGTTTGAATCTTTTTTAGCCCCGTAATATGAGGGCGAAACGTAGGTTCAATTAAAATAGTTATTACTATTTGAGTTTTTATTTTACCGCACCTGGACCGCATTCCATTTTCTATTGCAATTTATTTTTATTATACGGTTTTTCTGGAAGACTTTGTTTTATGATTATCGGACTTCTATCTGATCTGACTACATTGTTATTCATGACTTAATTGGGAATGTTACATATCATACAGTTTTTTTTTGTTATTTTTAAAATTTCTTTTACTGTTGCATGGGATGTTTTTGAAAAATCGGATGTGACAAAAAATACTTCAGCAAAGGAACATTTTTTGAGGCTAGATTTCGGCCAATAATAGGCTAACTCGGAATACATTGAATCTTCTAAATTAAATGATATTTTGACGAAAAATTCTACTAATTATCATAGGTCATTTCTAGTTATTCTTGAAAAAAATCGTCAACTGTTCATAGTTAAAAATCAATACCTAACAAACTTACTAGATTAATCGTTTGAATTAATAAAAAAAACACTTTCTAAACCAGTTATTTTGAGGAGAAGTATTGAAATTAAAAACGACCCTAATGTTTAAGCAAACATACCTTGAGACCTTGGGTTCGATTTTCTAGGCAAGAGTGCTACTTTATTAATAGTGCCTCGTTCTACGCCTTCAGTCAAAAACCCTCTCCTGTATTAACCCTAGCAGCACCAAGGGGGGGGCTCGCCGAGCCCTCACTTCCGATTTTTTTTAATACTGCTCTCAAAAAATTTTTCACAGACAAGGAAAAAAATCTATTTGCCTAAAATTTATCTACCAACATGTTGGAATTGATTTGAAAAATATTTGATAAGGA
>NW_027111775.1:169545-187456 GCF_000696795.3 Halyomorpha halys
GTAGGCCGTAATGAATACTACCTTGGTGCTGCTAGGGTTAAACACACAGTATATATACAAAAAATAATCCTAACTATGTATTGATACATTTTTATTGTGAGATGTAATGTAAATAAATAATAAGGTGTAGATAGTTGACCGTAGATTAATGATTAGATAAGTTTGTTGGGGGGTACGGTCAGCAAAGAGCAACCTAAATAAACAAAACAATATTTATTTATTTTATGCCGACGTTTTGAACTGAGCTTCAGGTCTTCATCGGGGGTTATGGCGTAGAAGGTAGGCCTAAAATTGAGTTTTAGACTTATATCTGAATTACAGTGTGATATATAAGTCACTCACTATATTTCATTTTCTGTCATATTGTTCAATTTGTAGATTCAATACTTTTTTCTTTTGTTTGTTTTTTTCCAGTTTTTTAGACACTACTTGCATATCTTATATTATACATATCTTCTTACCTAAATAATATTATATTTCATCTTTCACTGTTTTCAATCTACTACCATCTAATTCCACGATTGTCAATCATTTTTTTTTCTATTTAATTATCAGTTATCAATTTTTTTTTTAACATTTATGATTTAATTCAATATTTTGTATAATTCCAAATTTGTTTGTATACTATTCCTTTTCAATTTTATGTTTCTCTAAATGTTGTCGTTATCTTTTTTGTTCTATAGCCCTGATGAAGACCTGAAACTCAGGTCGAAACGTCCGCATAAAATAAATAAATATTGTTTTGTTTATTTATGTTGTTCTTTGATCTCACGCCCCCCCCAAACATCTCCAATAAATATTTAATAAATTTCATGTTATCACCAATGCAGTCCAAGATTGCAAAATTACTGCATCGAATATCCTAATACTGAAGTATTCAAACCTTATTACTAAACCATAGGTAGGTTTTAGCTTTTCAAAGAGACTATAATTGGTCACGAAAGGTCAATGTGAAAAATCGTGAACGGTGTAATGGAACGTGTCACGGCGATATCCCGTAAGGTTACTATGTGTATATCAAGTATTCGGGGGCTAGACTAATCGCAATAGTATTTTGCCAACGTATGCGAGTGTTTGTCCTAGTATATACGTTAACTTCCCCCTCCTCCCCTTGCATGAACAATTTTTGTGATTTTGTTCTGTTTTTTCAGTGTCACAACAGTGTCTTGTTATGTATATTTTCATGGTATTGTTGATTATCTTTTCTAAGCTGGATTTAAAAGTTTGCCGCAAATCTAAGCCTTGCGGAAATGGTTGGTGAATAAAAGAAGGGACAAGCGTCCGGTATCCACTTGCTGGTTTTGTTCTTTTGACCTTTGTCGGCTATTATATTCGATTTACTCTATTTTCATTATAAATAGGAACAAAATGAAAGGAAACGCAAATATCTGCACATTATGAGATATCTGATAAAATGTTACTACATAACCTATAAATCCAACTTTTCTAGAATTTTTATCAAATACTTGTCAATTTAACCCAAACATATAATGTCTTTATAAACTTCTGTATATGCTGAGTTAAATATAAAGTAACAGCGTGGTAAAGCGCGATGCTACAATCTCCAAGGACCCGGGTTCGAATCCGGTTTGGTAGAAAATTGTTTTCTGTTACATTGTAGCCGTGAGTCAACCCTGTGGGTTCTGAAGCTCTCCTGGGGTCTACCCAGCCTACTAAATTAGGTAAAAATCTGACATTTAAGTATGATTCTGACCAAATCACCTCCTTGCACAATCGTTGGTCTAGTAACATTACTTCCTTAAAAAATACTGTCCCCCTGACCCTTCATGGGTTGCAGTGGTACAGATTTTAATTTTAAATATAAAATAAACAAAATATTTACACCAAAATAAATTTTAAAATATACAATCTTAAACTAGTGAAGTTCTTTAATTAGTTAAAACACAGAGAGCTCAAATATTGATTTGTTGGCAGATCTAAAACAAGGCTAACTGAAGACAAACGTGAGAAAACAGCTCAAGCGCTTTATGATTTGTTCCTAAAAATTGACATTCAACGAGTCGGCTACAAACCCAAGCCAAGTTGTACCAGCCAATTTAAATAACACTATTAGGCATGCCGTAGGCATCATATTTTTTCGGAGTACCTTACTCTAGAATTTACAATGTGGTGCGTTTCATTTTTTTTAACGTTCATTTAAAAACCAAATCAAAATTGTTGAAAGTGGACTAGTGAAATGGTCTGTTCGATTTGTTAACGTAATAATTAAAACATACAATAACAGCAATATGGAATTAATATAAAATAAATTACCAATAAACAGGAATATCTAATCTGTTATCAACATTACTATCGATTCCAATATGGATATTATTATCGTGTCCTTTCTGTATCTATATAGTATCTGCATCGTTACTAATGTATCCAAGCTATTTGTATCAATTTCGATCTTGATTCCAATATCGATATTTTGAATAATTTGAAAAAGAATGTCTGATGTATCGTAGGATTGATATTTTTTGTTTATAGATTCAACAACTATTTCGTTATCTTTGAAAACTACATAGATACAATATATATTAATTTTTTTTTCGATGTTTACTTTCCTAGCTGAGACCCGCAACTGTCTATTAATTACAATTTTTTTTTACTTGCACTTACTTTTGTATAAAATTTATATTTAGTAGTGTATATGTATATAAGGTAAGTATTGCGATCGTACAAAATTTCGAATTCGAGTTTTCAACAGAAATACACGATTTGAGTTTCCCTTTCAAAAACGAAGTCTTACAAAACTGAAATTACTTATTAAAGAAGGGTAAGTGCCTGGAGTGTGAGATCAATATTTTAGATAAATTCAATAGACAAGAAATTCCGCTTAATAAAATTGATTTTTTACGTTTTTTTATTTTCTCATTAACAGCTCTAACGATTTTGATTAAACTCAGTAAGTTAATGAACATTTAAATATCCTAAAATATAGCCTAGGTATTATTCTCGCTGGAATTGTTCGACAGTGTTTAAATGACGAATGTTGTAAAAATCTTCTTCTAAAGTACTTTTATTTTATTTTTTTGCTGAAAATAAATAACCATTTCTTATAATTAGCATTAATGGAAAATGGACTAGTATAGATTATTAAAGAATCTGATTAATAAACAAGAAAAAATCTTGGTAGAGATACCAATAGTATGCATATGCATTTTTTTTTTTGTAGTTGTAAAAAAAGTATATATTCGTTTTTTTTTACGAATATTACTAACATGACGATAACTTAAATAACCCATCAATGCACTAACAACATAGGGATGTAAGTAGTGTGGTAATTGAAAGTTTTATGATGCGCATATGCATCGGATTTTTGTTTTTAACTTAAAGATTATTAACCTCAAATGTAAATTTAAACACAGGAATAAAAAAAAAAAATCTGAAAATACATAAAAGTGAAAATTTGAGAGAGGAACGAAAGAGCCTACGGCAAGTCCAGACTATTAATATTTAAAATACTCCAACGAGGTGTCCCATCCATCTCCCGTTTGAAGGCCCACTGGATGTTGTCTAGTGTGTCCTTTACCATTCTCTTAGTATTTTCTTGCAATTCATCGCAAAATCGCCTGGAGCAGATAGGTGTCCAAAAAGATGTTTTTAAATACAAAATTTCTTTCTTTAGCTTTCATTTTTGTTTAACAATGGAACGAATGTGTTTTTACTTTTTTTAGGTTATAATATTAGAAAATTTCTTTGTTTATTAATTTATTATCGATTAAGAAGAAAAACCATTGGCTAAAAAAACCCCTAGATTATTACTAAAAAATCAAAAATATATAGAACTCTTTGTTCAAAAAGTAGTGTCGCCCAATTGCATTAGCCTGCTGCACATACAGCATTCTAAGAAATGTTGGACAATTGCTTATTATTCTTATATTACATAGCCATAGTCAGTAAATATTAAAATACATAATAGTATTACATTTTTTTTTATTGTTGTTGTTTTTTGTAATAAGTATTGATTCTATTATTTTTCTATTCCTACTATTCTTAACTATATCTAATATTTCTGAATTATTGAAATTAAATTGATGTTTATATCTAATACTAAGTTGTGCCAGTGCTGTAATTTTGATGTTTTTTATATTTTTACAATTAATCTTATGTTGATCAATTCTTATTTTTAATTTTTTAGATGTTTCCCAAATGTAAAAACCTTCACAATTCAGGCAATTAACTTTATAAATCACATTTAATTTATATTTAAGATCAATTTTGTCTTTCATATTATTCAGATAACTTCCCAATTTATTATTATTATATAATCCAAATTTCAAATTATGATGTTCATATTCTAAAAATTTCATTTTAATTTTATCTGTTAATCCTGGAATATAATTTAATTCTAAGTAATGGTAATTATTAATCCTAACTATTTCTTTTTCAATTAATTTAATAATAATACAAATATTTGGTTGAAAACGGTCATTTTTTTTATACACCACATTATATGTGGAGATTCACGATTCTACTTATAATTATTACAAATATCGTAAATTAACTCTAGCGGTATATTTTTTATTTAATATTAGTACAAGAATAAATTGATAAAAACACTATAACTAGCAAATATCACATAAAAATATTTGAACGAAAGTGAAATTTATAGGTTTTCTAGTACCGTTTATATGAAGTTTTATTATAGACAACCTTATTTGTCAATTTTTACATTACCTTTTACTTCAACTATTTTTATTTATTTATTATATAATAAAAATAGGTTAGCAAAAAGAAATAATAAAGAAGTAATAAAGAGCATTAAAAATAGTCTAACAGACAGAAGTAGGTCAACTAGATACTGATGCTCGTTTCTTTCATTTGTATGTTGAATTTATAGTGAGTAGTAAATGTGCGGAATCGGTATTACAGTACTATATGTTTATGGCAGGCAAATTACAGTAATAATTATTTGGACTGAAATATAGTATCCCGAATTTCAGTTTTGTACCTTCACCTAGGTTTGTATCTCAATCCTATTTACTAGGACTTTAAATAGTTTCCTTTTTCTTTTTTTTTTTTAACAAACTTATTTAACAGCATAGCATCTATCGAAGTTACAATTTATACTCTTAAATATTCCGAAAAAAGTCCGATTACCTGAGATTACATATTTATATAAGTGTATATATCTTAACGTAACCTTATCTTGGTACATAGTGACGGGAAGGTAGGAGATGCCGAGTTGGCAGTAGTCGCAATGTAAATGTCCAGGCTACACGGGCCAGAGCTCGACTCCCACAGCACCGACAACGAACCTGACCAAGGTAAGTTATAATATTTATATTATATTTTGTATATTATTATATCGTCTCTGTGTCGTATCTACTATGTACAATAAATCAACTATAGCAGCATTAAATGTAATGCATTGAAAAAAAAATATATAGAAAATTTACTCCTGCTTGCTATTGTAGTATTGGTTCATTACACTATTTTAAAAAAATGGTTATCATGTTATTAGAGAAAATATAAAAAAAAAAAATTAAGAATTTTTTGAGCCTTTTTTTAAAAATATTTTAGGAAAAATAGGAATTGAGCTAATTTTCTGAACTTTTTTAAAACTTTCCGGTACACTGACACTCATCGGACTAGAGCCGTATAGTACAAGAGCTGAGGAGAAAAAAGGCAGTTATTTCACCCCAATTGTTTAATTCTTTAATGAAAACTATGTATAATTACTAGTCCAAATTGACGAGTCCGCCAAGTATAGGTAGGGGAATATAAAATGGCGGCTGTTTCAAAGTATTTAAAAATATTGATTTTTCATTTATAATCTTAAAATTCTTTCTTGAGACTGGCAATTTTTTTACTAAATAATTCAAAACTCTATCCAAATTATAGTCTCAAAACTTTTATTTCTTTTACACGTCCAACGTTTCGGCCAATTCGGCCATCTTCAGGGACAATCTACTTAATTCACTATGGAAGGGTTAAATTATATGTTTCATAGTGAATTAAGTAGATTGTCCCTGAAGATGGCCGCATTGGCCGAAACGTTGGACGTGTAAAAGAAATAAAAGTTTTGAGACTATAATTTGGATAGTGTTTTGAATTATTTAGTAAAAAATTGATTTTTCATTCCGAGTCCTATATCTTTAAAATTACTAACAAAACTAAAAAAAACCTAAACGAACATAATTTAACGTAGAGTAAATTCGATAAAATATGATTCCTAATAGAGCTATTTACGTGCAATAGTTCTTGAGGTATAGCCTTTGAAAAAACATTTCATAAAAATGTACTGAAATATCAGAAGTTAGTTAATTTATATTGAGAAATCTATATCTCTGGAACTATGTGACGGATTTCCCTTTTTGTGCGTTATTATCTCCTCTTGTGAGATAGTGATATATTCTTCATCGACCAAACTACTCGCTATAATTGTCTGTTTGAAAAGTCAGATAAGCAAGGCAACCATGGAGGACCGAAGTGGAAGGTTTCAAGCCGATTCTCAATATCAGGCGCTTTTAAAATATTGGTCGATTAAACTATTCTAAACTATACTAAAGTCTCCTCTTTCCGTTTTAAGCTAATATTTCAAAAGTGATATAGGATCGTTGCCCCGGGGGGTATGGCGGGGCGGGTTCGGCGGAGAAGGTTTGCCTTAATTTTTGTGTTATCTCCTCTTGTGAGATTGTGACATGTCGTTTATATCTTATATCTTTAAAACTACCAACAAAACTAAAAAGCCTAAAAGAACATAATTTAAAGTAGAGTAAATTTGTTAAAATATGATTTCTAATAGAGCTATTTACGTTCAATATTTATCCAGGTATAGCTTTTTAAAAAGCTACATTTCATAAAAAATGAACTGAAAAATTATTTTACGTTGAAATATTTACATCTCAAGAACCATAAGACGTATAGATTTCTGCCAGCTCCCAAATTAAAGCTAGTTAAATGTACTATAAAGTAGTTCATAATATTTATCTTCGTAGGAGTAATATCTTTTATGATATTTGACAAAGTAAATTCACAAAATGTCAATTACTAGTTGTTCGGATATAAGTTTTGATTTTGTAAAAATATATCTTAGGAACCATATGACGTACATAAAAAAACATAAAACGTACATAAAAGACATCATAAACTACTTAATATTACATTAAACTAGCTTTAATATGAGTGCTAATAGACATCTCTACGTCCAATGGTTTTTGAGATATAGATTTCTCAAAATAAATTCACTAACTTCTGATTTTTCAGGACATTTTTTTATGAAATGTCACTTTTTAAAAAGATATATCTCGAGAACTATTGAATGTAAATAGCTGTATTAGGGCTCATATTTTAGAAAATTTATTCTACTTTATATGACGTTCTTTTAAATCTTCTAGTGTTGTTGGTAGTTGTAAAGATATAGAGCTCCAAATAAAAAAATAATTATTTTTAACGTTTTGAAACAGCCGCCATTTTTTATTCCTCCTACCTATACTAGGCAGACTCATCAAATTCGACTAGTAATTATAAATAATTTACATTAAAGCAATTAAAAATTGGGGTGAAATAGCTGCCTCTTTTTTCTTCTTGGGCTCTTGTAATATTATTACTGGGACTAAACAGGGGTCTTGACTGAGAGATAATATCGTTGTATATCATTTTGTTATGCTTTCATTGCTTTCAGTCCAGAAAGAAAGCCTTTTCTTCCTATCATGATGATGATTTCTTCTGAAGAAGATATTAATCATTTACAAAATATTATTATTACATTAAAGACCTGTTTACAGATTGTGAAACCGTTAACTTTGTGATGATTGAATAAAAATTTGACTCGAGATTCTTTTATTTATTTATTTTTTCATGTACATAGTTTGACTAAGTCCATTTTCTTTATCCTTCTGTTTGTATAATTTTAAGAAAGATTTTATTTATTTTTATGTACTTTTTCATTTATTTATTTTTATTCTTATTTTATTTTAGTATGAATGCGATCATTAATCACTATTACCTATACTCCACAACGATGTGGCAGATTGTAATATCTATCAAATAATAAAGTTTTTGAAAAAACAACATACAAACTTAGTGATTAAAAATTAGCAAGTTGTGATTAAACAATGTGTGGAGTCATTTTCAATTCAAATCTAAACACAACCATACATGAGAACAATGTTTTCATTCACAATCAAGACAAGACAGAACATTTTATTCCCTAGACCTATACTAAAGTTGACGCGGTAGTATCTGTCACTTGGAAACTTATAACGCAAAACCTACCATATTTTACCAGTGGCTGCAACAGGGAAACAGATCTTAATAATGATAAGACTGTCTTTACCATGATCCATATGCATGGTGCGTTGACATAGTTTCAAGACTGCTATCAGAACCAAAAATGTACTAACATTTTTGTTAAGTGAACTAAAGTCTTCATATTGATCCTCGGGTATCAACATTCCACTTCTAGCTTCTATTCTTTTGTCTATAAGCTCCCTGGAACTTGGCGCTGAAAGATTTAGGAGACCTTGCCAAAGCTGCCTGGAGCGCTGGAATCAAGTAGAATCTCTTTCCTTTCAGTTCTCCCTGATTCGGAGAAGCGAAAAGAAATCGCTGTACATCACCACATACCATCAATTAGTTCTGTCCAACAGATCTGTTACTTGAGACTAAACTTGGACTACAACTAACATGGAATCCTTATATAAGACTGAAAAGACAGGAAACTGCTAGTCATTACAACACATACCAGACAAACGGCCTAAACATTCAATTAATTACAAAAGACTCATTTTTATCACCATAATAAGGCTTAGTAGGCGTGAGGATTTGGTCTTTCGGGATCCACTAAACCATCAAATTTGTATTCAATCCTTATAAAGCAAAATTCTTGGTTCGGACCTAAATGTCCCTTATGCTACTCATATGATCAGGATGAGATATCAATCTTTCCATGATGAACTTCCTATAAAATTTTTCTATCCTGGGATCTCTTTCATTATCTAATAATCCCCCAACGCCGCTGGAAAGAAGATGGCTTCGAGGCCTTCTACTTTCTCCACAAGAGTGCTGATAGGAACTTTGAAATTCGTTTCATAGCCAAGGTCTAGGGTAAATTATCACATTGTGAACTGATGGCTTCAATCTTCACTCTCTGCAATCGTGCTCATTATCTACTATCGTGCTAATCATACTACAAATATACATATCTTTTATAAATACTATTGTAATTTTAACTCAAAATTTAAAGGCTCGATCTAGGCTTCATCAAAGATGCGATTTGTATAGTTTCGACATGGTATATCCTTTGCGATATTTACAGTTGAATGTTCAATCATAACATACGTTAAAGATGCTCACGTCACTCCTTATCTACGACACAGAGACGATCCTTACATTTGGAATGATGATCCTGATGCTAAGATTGTTCCAGATAGAACGGCGCCTCTGTCGTCCTCGACGGGGGGCGGGGAGCTGGGGGGAGGAGCCGAGGCGACCGCCCCTAGCCCGGCCCCCAGCCCCCACAGGTCTCCGCCCGCCGCCTTCAAGCAGCGATCTCCGACTGCCACTCAGCAGGTCAGTCATCTACTTCTTGTAGTTCCTCAGTAGTCTGTAAGAACGGTCAGCGTGGTCCTCCGTAGGATATAAGTATAATTATAATTTACTGCATAACTCTAACGCAACGTCTATGCAAGTACCAAACTTAAACCACTTCACTCTTGCATAAACGTATACATGGTTTATTTATATTACGTATGCCTTGGGTTTGGAGGACAATGCGGTAAACTGGAAATGGATTCATCTTAAGTACTCCAGACATTCTTATATCTCTTAATGTTATTCCGAGGCAAGCTGGTTCTATCCTAACATTGCAAGACAATGCCCTTTTGGTGCATTTAAATTCCAATCCTTAAGAACCTAAAACCCTCCCTATATTATTGCCCTCCTCATCTTAGGTTGATCCATCCAAATACTGACCACAAGTAATTAACCAACCGACTTGTATATTCCTTCCCATGAAACTGCGGCCTTTGAAGAATCATTTATAGTCCTAGCTCCCTCCTTTGTAATTCCTTACCCATTTCCATTCGTCCTTAATTATCCTTGATTATCAATCGTATTCTTAGAAATAATAATTATACATGCAAGCTTGCACAAATATGTACTTTTATATTTATTTTTTTCATCTCATTTCCTTATTTTATTTATATAATTATGATTGTTTTAGTTGTGGGTGGGTGTAGCTCAATGGTAAGGCATTGTGCTACTAACTCCTAAGACGCGGGTACGAATCCTGCTGTAGAAGATAATTATTTTATTTTTTACTGTGCCGTGTGAGTCATCCTTGTGGGTTCGGAAGCCCTCTGTGGTCCACTCAATCTCATTAAGTTGTGTATCCTTAGTTGGGTCCTGGCGGTCGAGCGTGTCACCTCATTGCACTACCATCGGTCTAGTAACAGTATTTCCTTATAAAATATTGCAACATTGAGCCTTCTAGGGTTGGAGCGGGACAGATTTTTTTATATAATTTTGTTAAACATGACATTTGTTTAAATTCTTAGGGGGCCAAATGTCCCAGAATAAAATTTGATTTTTCATCTAATTTCATTGGATTGGCTGAAACAGGGTTACCTAAGTTTCCAGGTGATCGTTTTTTTAATTTTTTAGCACAAATCAAAGGGACCTTAAACAAGCGATCGTGATGTATCCACAAATTTATGTTTATAAATATTGTTTATTTTATACCAATCGGATGTGAATAAATTGTTTCAACCATTATCGATTAATTTTAGTGTTGTATTTTTTAATTTAGTGCGGTCAGTGAATAACACAAATAAGTTGTTGGTTCAAATATAGTTTAAGTGAAATTAAAAATCTAACTACTTAATAGTTGTATCATGTCACTATCTCACCTTCAGCAAATTTACGTGTTGTATATATGTTATACAGTTGTAAATAACAATAAATAAATGATTAAAAAAAAAATCTTGATTTGAAAATGGACAGTTAGTCCGAAACGTTGTCAAAATTATAATAAATGTATGGCAGGAGTTTAAAAGGTGTTAAAAGTATTTTTATTTCCCAGAGATTGCTATGTATAGAGATAACCCTCAGACGAAACTTATTACAGTGAAACTCAAAACCTCAATTTTCAACGTTTCTGAGAAATTCGGACCAAGGTCATTATGAAACTAGTTTTGCTACTGAGGTTTATTATCACCCGATTAAAACAAAAACATTTTCTATGCATCGCCACAGTAAGCGAAATACATGTTAGTAATAGTACCTCTTAAAATCACATCTCCTCTGCTGCCTTAAATCAACTGTAAAGAAATATGATAACTTGGTAACAACAAATAATCAAAAATTATCAATACAAACGTCTTATTTGCTGTAATTAAGGCGTTGAAAACCAGAATAAATCATGAATTTCAGATGTACCCTTTGTTAATAATATTGTTTCAATTTTTGTAACAAATTTAACTGCTCAAAAACTGTTTAAATTAGTTTTGAAAATTAAACCTTAGATTTTTTTCATCAAGGTGAATATTTTAAAAAATATGTATTACTTTTATTAGCACTGATTATTTTTTTACTTAATTTCCATGACGTGGCATATTCCTGTTTTTACGACCTATCCCTAAACCTTCCTCGTGGATTGTGATTCGATTCTAGTAATATTCATTGCATGACAATATCCCTCTTATCCGGACTCGAATAATCCCCAATTATGATCCAAGGTCCTTCACTCCTAATAACTAACGAGCACTGTGGTTAGGCCACACGACACCTAGCCTTCACGATTTCAAAATGAAAAATAGAATAACAGATACAATCTTGATTTGAGATGTAATATGAATTAAAATATTTATATTCGATTAGTTTTTACTTGTTATAATCTTTTTACATTGCTATAAGTTTAGAGGACTACTACACTCCTTTGAACTTAAGTTCAGAGAAGATGAGGAGGGTGGAGAGGGAGAGGGAGGAGTAATAAATACTATTTGTTACTCGATAAACCGAAAAAAAAGGAAAAATAACTTAGGGATAAATCCTGAACCAAATTAGGATTTATAAGTGATTTAATTGAAACCTAGTATTTGTACATAAATAGAATTTTCTATTTCACAGGCTAACTCTATTTGTGTATTTGGTCAGCACCTTTCTAAAACATTTGACCCACGCCCTGACATCCTTAATCCAACCCACATCGAATACATTGAAGAAGAATTAAATATTCCACTCCAAATGACCCTTCCTCCTAAAGCATTTCATCCTTCAGAGATATTCAACATCATTCAGAAGTTACCTACCCGCAAAGCTCCTGGTTATGACCTAATTACATCCCATATTTTAAAACATCTTCCTCGAAAATCTATTCTATTCCTCACCTACATCTACATGCTGTAGATTCTATTCCCAAACCTCAATAGCCACCAGAATACCCATCCTCTTACCGTCCTATTTCTTTGTTACCTATCATGGGAAAAATCCTTGAGAAATTCATCTTAAAGCCCCTGTACCCTATTCTTGATTCCAACCACATAATCCCAGATCACCAGTTCGGATTCCGAATATCCCACTCCACTATCCATTAATGCTATCGTGTGGTTGATGTCTCGTCTTCTTTGGAGCGCGGAATGTCCTGCTCGGAACTCTTTGTTGATCTAGAACAGGCTTTTGATACACCCAGCACTGCTATACAAGATCCTAAAATTCCGATAGATTATATAAAATAAATCACAACAGCGCTTATTCATCACTGTTCCGTCAGTCTGCTGGTGTACCTCAGGGTAGTATCCTTGGTCATATCATCACTTACAGCAAATTTACCTGTTGAATATATTCTTAAACAGTTGTAAATAACAATAAATAAATTATGAAAAAAAAACTCTATTTGTACGAGGGTCGCCCCATAAACCAATAAATAAATTAATATTATTATTATAAATAAAAAATAAAACTTATTCGGATGCCTAGTTATTTGTTTATTAAATAGTGAAACTAAAACTAGATATTTAAAAAAATTAGTTTTAATGAAGTAAATGCTGAAAAAATAAAATTAATAAAAATTATATAGAAAATCTTACGGTACTCCTCGAACCGCAGGGCTTTGATATCGTCCCTCTGTGCCACGGAATTCATGTACCACGTGAGTTATGCAATGGTCGAAGAGGGTTGTCCGTTGTTGTTTAATTGTCTCATAAAACCATCGAATCCCTCCTAATATAAACTACTAAATATTAAAAAAATAAATGTGATACATTAATTGATAGATTAGAAAAAAAAATACAATATTGATTCAACAAATATTCAGTCATGTCAAATCTGTAATTAAATTAAGTAAAATTGCAGAGACAAAGAAATGTTAATTTTTATATGCAAAAAGTAGGGTTTCTAGATTGCTCTATTTTATTTTTTTTTTTATCTTTATATAAAAAAAAAACCTTAAATAAAAACTTTTTAGTTAAAACATGTATTTTTGAATGTCTCTTAAAACTTTTATACAGTCTATTTTTAATTAGAATAAATAAATCTAATATCAGTTATGATTGTTTTATTATATCTCTATTTAATGGTATATAATAAAACAATCAGTTATGATTGTTTTATTATATCTCTATTTAATGGTATATAATAAAACAATCAGTTATGATTGTTTTATTTATTTATCTTTTACTGCAGGAATTGAATTTTTTATTAATTTTTTTGTTTTTAAATGACAAATAAATAAATCTTTCATCGTTTGTAATTTAAATAAATCTATATGATTAATTTATTATGTTATTTTAACATTTTTTAAAATTCATTTTATTAAAAAACTTTTTTTTTCAATGTGTAAAAAAAAAATAAAGTTTCTGATAGAAACAATTTCTGGATGCTTTGCTTTCTTTCTGATTTACAAGGACTCTTAGACAAATCGGTTTGAGATGCATCGATTTTTTCAATGTAGAATCACAAAAAAAAAATAAATAAAATAAAAATTTAATCTCTAGTGAATCGAAAATCGATTGTATCAACACAATATATTTCTTTCAAATGTTTAAAAACTACATTACTGACAGTATATCACGAATAATGTCACAGTAAATACGATGTTATTATTTATATCCTCCTACAGTAATACATCGAAATTAACCCTAGTGTTGCAGATTGATGAAATATAAATTTTATTAAAGGGCTCAAAATACTGATCATAACATAAAATGATGTTAGTTAAATAATGAACAATATAAAAAAAGATTAATTTGTGTTAAATGGGACTAACCGTTCACACGAATAGTAATAGAAAATCCAACTTTCCACCAAAATATAAACATGGAAATTAATTGATATAATGAAAAATATGTAACTTACCGTCATTCACTTGAAACAGTGAGATAATTAATACGTATTCAGACATTCCATTCCTGACCAATGCACTTGAAAGTTTCACAATTTCTTGAAGTATATCTTATAGGAGGGACCTTTGTGTTCCTGTCACAACTATAACATCGATCGATACAGTTCATTAGAAGGAATTCGTACTAAGACGAAATACACCGGAGCACGATATAGGAAGGTCAGGAGGTAGATTACACTCACGAAGAGCCTTCTGTCGGGTCTTTTGTTCTCTTTAATGTCGGCGAACACGACGTAGGGAATATTGCAGTGTGGTGCTGAGTATTGGTAAGGTTCGTAAGGCAGGTTGTTACTTAAAATTTGAAATCTTGGAAACATATTTAGGGGTTTTATAAGAATATGGATTAATGATTTTAAGAATTTTGACAAAACTTTGCTACGTTGTTTACTTACTTTGCGTCATGTTAGCCCTAAGCAATCGGCTCGAGAAACTTAGCCTTTAATTTTAGAATGGTTTCTATTTTTTAGTTTTTGTTTATATCTGTATTGAAATTTACAACTGTACATAATTATACAGTTCCTAAATGTGATGTATCATATAATGATGAGTGATACAGGCGTGTAGTGAAACTACCCATAGGTAGCACTCTAATGACGTATTTACATTAGCAGGTCTCGTGGCCATTTTCTTTTCAGGCGCCTCGGAGGATTCTCAGGAATGGAAAAGGAAGCAAGGTTAGAAACTAGTGGTTTGTGTGGTTAGGGAGTTTTTAATGGAAGGATCAAGCTAGATCGGTCAATTAAGAAAAATTGAGGTTTTTACGAAGGTTTTTGGATTGTAAGGATTGGATAGGAAAGGAATTTGAAAGTTTAGTGGAGCCTCAAAGCTCAATTCCGTATGTCCAGATTGGTTTTATTACAGTCATGTATATCAGTGTTTTGTAATGAATTGGAAGTTTAGTCTGTTTGTCTAGTAAATGCTGTGCGAACTTAAGTCGAATGCGACCTGCGACGACAGTTTCCTGTCTTTTCAGTCTTGTGTGAGGGAGTATTCCAGGTTATTCGTTGGTAGCGGATCTGTTCAACAGAGGTAAGATTAACTTTATTAAAGAATACAGTATGGCAGTCGGAAGGTTTACAACGAGGGGATTTATTTTAGTCCTCCAAGTTCGACACCATTCTTCGAGTGTCTTGATATGGGATTGGTGAGTTTCGGATCAAATTAAAGGGTTATTATTAACTGCGAGTAAGCATGTGCCATCGGCATACGTGTTGAGAATAGTATTAGGATTTGTTGGGATGTCAGCTGTATAGACTGTGTAGAGGATGGAACCGAGGATACAACCTTGAGGAACACCAAATAGAGGGATGAATAGGAGTAAATTTATAAATCTAAATTTAAAAGTAGGTTTTAGGTGGTGCCACTGTACTGTACGAAGAAATGGTGTAGCTGTTACAAGCGTAAGAAATAGGAACCACTATTTCTTTGGGGGGGAGGGGGATTTCGTGAATATGAGAACCTAAACAATTTAGCACGTTTTCATATGTTTTTCAAATAGATTGGTACCGCAATAAGAAAAATGTAAGATACGCAGAAAGCTGTGTATATTTTTTTTTTTTTTGTACGCTTTAAAGGATATGCAACGTTGTCCTTTAGGAACCTGGTATGTCAAAGACTTGAAGCCACATGCAACATAACTGTGTCGTTTACCATTTAGAAACAAAATAAGTAGAAGAATGGGATGAGTATTTGACGAGAAATAACTGTTACAGTCTGTCCTTCAGGAGATATAGGGTAAAGATTCTTATTATCCAAATCAATAACCGTTTTTATATGCATTTAAATTATATCTTTCAAAAATATATAACTTTTTTTTATTATATAGACATGAACACCGAACTATTGTTAAAAAAAGTCTTGTAAGCTTATTTTCAATTCACATGTAGCCCCATTTGTTTTGATAAAAATGAAATATTGGACACGTTTGTTCTTGCGATTTACTGCAGATTGCGCTGGCAAATTAATTGCTCTACCGAAGTTGGACAAAGGGGACTTTTATGTCTTTTGTCTAATTTATTTTTGTCCGAATCCAGTAGGAGGCTTTCGAAGAATAATAAATCCGCAAGATTTTATCCAACTCCATTTAACATAAATTTTCAAATGTTTATTAATTTGGAGGAACAGTATTGTGAAATTAACGAATTGTAGCATAAAACAGGAAATCATATGAATATAGTTACCATTAATCAATGAGCTACTAACTCCACAGAACCGTGTAAGAATGTGTTCGGGAGTCCTCCAAAATTCAGCCGGTTTCCTTAATTGGAAAAAAAAATTGAATGTAGATTCTGACTGAATCACCTCCTTGCTCAACCGTTGGTATAATAACAGTACTTCCTTACATAGTGCTACACCTCTTACCCTTCATGGGTTGTAGCACTGTTCTTACAATGCTTACATAAGTTGAAACTCTTTTAATATTATTTTGTAGGCTATGTTTAAATAAAAAGTGAAATATTATTCATCCATTATTTCTGTTATATTTTCAATTTTTCTTAGGACATAAGAAAAAAATCTTTTGAAACTATATTTCGAAAAAAAAATTACACTGTGGTAAAAAAATATTCAATGATAAATATTTTTTTAGAATTATAATCGTATTATATACTTAGGTGATTGACCTTATGAATTATAAGGAGATGGTCAGGGCAACGGTTAAAAACAACAATAATAGTTTTTAACTATTTTTTTATTAATCGTTTCGATCAAAATAAAGATTTTCATCAGGACTAAAATAAGACCATACAATTGTAAAAATAAAATAAATGATAGCTAATGTAGGAGTATAAGAGTGACATGTTCAACATTTAGTCAAATATAGTCAATATATAGGTGGATTTATTTATTATTTATTTTTTTTTTAGTAAGAAATATGAAAATACATCTCCATACAGATCTACTAAATAATCAAGAAGGTATGTTAATTGACATAGTAATTAATAATGAAATAAATTTAGTAATTTATCAGCTCATTATTAATTACTATGTCAGCTAATAAATCTTATTGATCAATTAATCCATCTGTATGACTATATATTTTTTGTCTAGATTTTTACCTATTTATTTGTACTTTTCTTTTAACTTACATTATTAAAAGTCTTTTTTTTTTAATTATCTTGTATTTTTTTTTACTTATTCCTTTGCTATTTAATTCGCTTATTCATTAATATATTGAATTTATATTATAGTTAATTATTGTTTAAAAAACTGTGTAACAAAAAAGTTATTTTGTATCTTTGTTAATATGTGTTAGTGCTTATATACCCAATCATGGATGAATAAATATGGTGTTTGTTTATTTGTTTTACCAACCAAGTGTATTTGAGCAGCATTGTCGGATAAAGCTTTTACCAATTTTTTCACTCTTTATATATATATATATAAAACTTACGATTAAACTGGAAGGATTAATCAAAATAACAAGGGGTTCGTAGTAACACACAGAGTAATCAACACAAGAGTATCTCAATAACTAACCTTTATTAATACAATCATATGGTATATAAAACATATGGTATCTAAAACATATGGTTTATTAAACTTAATAGCTAATCCTATTAG
>NW_027111775.1:187625-200577 GCF_000696795.3 Halyomorpha halys
TATATATATATAGAGAGAGAGAGAGAGAGAGAGAGAGATAGTAGTCAATCAGTTGAAGTAAATTTTTTACCTCAGCCTTTATATTTGCTTTATTTACATCTTAATCGTATACCATTAGGCTTGGTTTAACTGCTGCATCTTTTTATTTTAGCCATTATGATGACAAAACCTAATTTTATTTTTCTTACACGCAGCGTAAGAAAAACGCAGCCCTACCCATCTCCTTGTAAAGTTGTATACTTTAATATTATTCTCGGACATGTTGAAAAAGAATATAATATATAAATTATCTGATATTTTTGATATGGGAGATGAAATAGCATATTTTTAATATAATGCAATATGTATCTAAAATGAGAAATGGAAAAATGGATTTTGATATGGAACTAAAAACAATTATCATTTTTACTATTCCAATCTTAATGTTATTTCCTTGCCATGATGATCTAGTTCATAATTTCCTGTAATTAAAATCAGGTTAAAAAGTCTCTACTTTCGTACATGTGGGAGGAGGTTTCGAATAAATTTTTATTACAGTAATCAACCAGAGTTTATTTCACTGTTTCTATATTTAATAAACTGTTACTGTTACTACTTTTCCTTTAAATATAAAAAAATAATTATATAGAGAATATTAATAACACCTTGTCGAACCCGAATTAGTCGGTTCGTTTAGGTTTGGCTGGCCTTCAAAAGTTATTTAAATGAAATGATTTTTAGCCAAATTCTTGGCCCCTATATTCCAAATATTTGGTTTTCATTCAGTAACCATATCATATGTATATATATAATGTTTATAATTTAATGAACAAAGATTGTAGGATACATATCAAGTGAGCCTGGGCCTACGGTAAATGATTCAACGGTTTCTGCTCAAAATATTTCTTATTTTATATTTTTGTGAATACATTAATATATAAGCTAAGCTATTATTCAATTGAAACTTTCAACTACATTATAATAAAAAGTTTTTATTATCTAAAACATTTTTTTTATATAATGTAAATTTATAATAATAATACGGGCATAATGCAATTTTAATTATTAAGTAAAGTATTCAGTATAACTATATGCTGGATTTTCGTACAATAAAAAAAAATGTCTAAAAATGAAATAAAAAATGTATAAAACACCCTAATCCAGCATAAATCATATTTGTGTAATTTCTAATAATTATATTAATGAACGAAAAGTTCTCCATGCAATCACAGAGGCGATCTGGAATCAGAACCTTAACACATGGAGGAGAAGAACTAACAGTGAACTGCTTGCAGAGACTGGTCAGTCAGTATCTCTTAGTATTAACAGGAGGTTAAGATGAGCGGGACATATGGCTCGAAGCAATCCATCAGGAGGCCTCTACACAACGATGAGTGCCAGTATAGAACGAAAGAGACCACGTTTGAGTCCAAATACCTAGTGGATAGAGAAAATTGACAAACTGGAAGTAGCCCAAGACCGCCTGGCGTGGAGAAGGCTAGTGCGGGCGCCTTAAGATCTATTAGGCTGTAGAGCCAATCTACAAAAAAATAAATAAATTAATAATAATAATGTTTAATATTGAGCAGATTTTTTCATTTTTCCAATGAACTTTTTAAGTCCGTAGATTTTTTCTGTCCAATTACAACCCCCCCCCCTTCCCGTTAACTTTTGGCACTGGAGACTTGTCCTCCTGACAGCCTTTGGGCTTGTCCTATCGACTCGTGGGTCAAGTTCGAGTCAGCCTGTGATCCATCTACTCTGGAATCGATAAACTCCCGTGGGCCAATCCAGCCTCAGTAAAATGTATAACTCCTGATCCCGCAAAGAACACTAGGGAAGAATGTGGTCTTGACCTTATTACTTTTTTTATAATTTTTGAATTATGTGGTAATCAGTATTTTCTAATTATGAATCGAAGACTCGAAGTGAGCTTAAAATTTGGTAATTAAGCCCTTCCTCCCCTCTACACTCCGGGGACCCCACAACATGTTTTTTTCGTCGAAAACTCGCATTTGAAATTTCGCGCGATTGGAGTACTTACCTATACTCTAAAAAAAATTAAAAAAAAAACAAAAATAAAAAAATTAATAAAAATTGAAAAAATTACTTTGATTTTTTTTTAATTTCAGGGAAATTTGAAGGACGGTTAACGAATTTTGGGACAGGCTGATTCAAATTATAATATCTTATCCCAATATCTTTTTTGTTTTGTTTTGTTTTTCATTTTTTTATTCTTGATGAAAAATTCTTTACTGGCTGAAACGTAAGATATTCTGTTATATTAATATTTAATAGTAGAAAAAGAAATAATTAATTAAAAAAATATTCCTATGAGGATGCAGCCTAGTTTTCATCTCCAGATATACTTATGTCTATTAGTATCAAATACCTCGCAGATGTAAAAGTCAAAAAACAAAATTTAATATTAATAAAAACTTATTACAATTTTTTTTTAAATATTTATTTATTGCTATTTACAACTGTACATTATAATACATTTAGTAAATCTGGTCTTGGTTAAATTGTAGTGTTATTGGCGTGTAGAGAAACTACCCATTGGCAGCACTCTAAAGACGTTTTACATTAGCAGGTCTCGTGGCCATCTTTTTTTCAGGCGCCTCGGAGGATTGTGAGGAATGGAAGAGGATGCAATGTTTGAGTGGTTAGGGAGTTTATAACGGAAGGAGAGATATCTGGTTCGGGCCAGATCGGTTACATAGGGAACATTAAGGTCTTTATGTTTGATTTTATTTATTATTACAAGTTATTATTATTATTTTAAGGTAGTGGAAAGTTTTCGGTTTGCTGAGCATGTCAATTTAAACAGGAAATCACCGGTAAACTGCGTCTTAGAAGATGTTTTATTAAAAGTCTTAAAAAGTTTGTAAAGGTTAAAAGTCTTTTTATACTTTATTTAAACTTCTTAAAAGCTTTGAACGAACTCTTAAAAGTATTTTGTGTTTCTTTTGAATGACTTTAGCGAGGAGGAACTTGAAAGCCTTCGCAGATTGCGTGGCTAAAGGAATAGTTTTCTTTGTTTTTTTATTTTACATAGATATTTTTCTATAATTGTTTTTCTTGATAATATTGAAAAATATTAAAAATGCTAACCAGAAATCTTCGTAGCGAAATATTGAAAAGTATCTGCACAAGACCCATTTAAAAACTTATATTAACTTAAAGTTAAAACATGTTGATAATCAAGAATTTTCATTAACCTCTACGTTAAAATGAATGCCTATTGTTATTCCTGAAGACCCCTCATCCAGCTTTTTATCAGTATTCCATAGGTCATGCGAGTTGTGATATTTTTAAGAAATTTATTTGTATAGATGTTTTTTGTTTTTGTTTGGCCTTGGTTTTTCAGCGTGTTTTAAGTGTATATTTTATTTACCATTGTTGCAGCCTAAAGAGGAGGTTGGTCTAATAAATAAAATTTTAAAAAAATTCAAGATAAGAATAATACTCAAAAACCTATTAAAAATGAAAAGAAACTGGAAAATAGAAAATTATTAGTGTATAAAAGTAAAGAAAACAACAACCTATATAAAAGGAAAATAAAAAAAAATTATTGTACAAAAAAAATACCTAAAATAAAACTAACTTAAAAAAGATATAAATAAAAAAAAAATTGTAATTTTGAAATATACAAAGATCATAAAATAATACAATTTAAAATATAACGAAATAAAAATTTCTAAAGGTAAATATGCTTAATCTAGAAAATATAAAAAAAGGAATTGAATAGAACACTCTCAATAAATAACAACAGGATCAGGGGTCGAGTACTATGTAAGGTATTTTTCTCGATAATGGTTTAATAGTTAAAGAAAACCATATTTAATAATATAATCAAATTAATATATTTATATTTAAAGTTAATTATATTATAGTTTATATTATAATGTAACGTTATGTAATAATATTATGGTATATTCTTTTGTGATTAACTAATACTTTATGAGGTTCGGAAGACTCCAGGGATCTAGAACCCGCAGGATGCATTGCTACAGCAACAGAATAAATAATTATCTGCCACAGCCGAATTGAACCCACGTCCTTAGAATTAGTAGCAAAGCGCCTTACCTTTGTACCACAGCTCTTCCTAAATTATTGGATATATATATATTCTTTTTTCTTTAAAGTTAAATTTACACCTGGTAAAAATAAATACTTTCACATAAGGAGATACTATATGTTGAGCATGTGGTTTGGCATGAGTTGTATTGTTTGGCTGGATCACTCAACCACTTCTCTTCAAGATTCACCGAATCACGCCAGGAATGTCATATGTTGCCATCAGTTGTACTAATTTATTGAGATGTCCATGTAATGTTTTGTGAAACCTTTACTATTTCATTCACAATTCAAGAACGTTTTAAGCATTACTACATATGTACAAATACATACTACTTTGTTACTTCGTAGCTTTAAATGATAAATCTCTTGCCATATAGGAGGTACTGAAAAAGGGTGAAGTCATGGATAGTACTTCACTGTGAAGTTTTTCCTTAATTAATAAAACCCGTCAAGCATTCCGTGAAGCACACAACACAGAGTACCCACTTCTAAGCCTGCCTCGTGAAGTTTTTATTGGCCCCTGTGTTCGGATTTTTTAATAATTCGAAGATTGTATTTCACAATGGTATAATTTTTAGATGTTTAACATTCACACAATTCGAAATTAATTTTGACCAAACATATAATTACTCGATAGTTTATTATTGTAATTCCTGTAAGAACATAAATTAACAAAAGATAAATTAACTTTTAATATTTTTCTTTTGACAAAGTATGGGAAAAAAGTAAAAATATAACAGTTAACTAAAATTTGCTTTGTGTCATCCTGGCAACTGATAGGCTAAAATATAGGTTATGTGAAATTTAAAAACTGCCTGACAACAGTTATCAGACTGGCGAAACGAAAAAACTAACTTGCCCAGTTTGCAGTCAAACTCTTGTTTGAAAAAATCTTTATTTGCACGGTTTTCATCAATATTCTACGTATTCCTATATTACATATTATAGTTTCTAAAATTGATGGCTCTCCAGCAGTATGCAATGCGTCTGTATTACTACTCATATTTCTGGAAATGTGTTTTTCTTATCTTATAAATTACCTAAGCTAATTTTCAAAATCTTTTATATTTTCTCAACTAATAAAATCGTAAAATAGGAAATTATTAAAACAATAAAAAAACTAGTGGTGCTTTGGAGGTAGAATGTTTTTATGGAGATTATTTGATATTAAATACCACTAAATTGTACATTGATTTGCCGTGTTTTGTAAAAATGAGTTTAGTTGAAGTCCTAAATAAATGTAAAATCTATTTATATATACAGTTGCACTTCCGTTCAGTTGGAAAAATTTCATACTAACGAAAAAGTTTGCTGTAACATACCAAGCATATATCTGCTCTAATTAAATAATTTTAGTTTAACAGGAATTTCCGTTTTTTTATGTTCTATGTTCAATGTTACAGGCTATTCACACATAGACAATTCTGTTTGCAGCCTGTGTAAAGCGGAGTATTTGCTGTTTGTATAGTGGCAAAAGTACTGGCTAATGTTTGTATAGTGGCTACTGGCTAATGTTTGTATAGTGGCAAAAGTACTGGCTAATGTTTGTATAGTGGCAAAAGTACTGGCTAATGTTTGTATAGTGGCAAAAGTACTGGCTAATGTTTGTATAGTGGCAAAAGTACTAGCTAATGTTTGTATAGTGGCAAAAGTACTGGCTAATGTTTGTATAGTGGCAAAAGTACTGGCTAATGTTTGTATAGTGGCAAAAGTACTGGCTAATGTTTGTCTTGCCGCTAGTAATGGCAGTCCCCCAGTGGTTTTCTTTTCAACGTCTAAGGGATTCCATCCACACATGTGACGAGCCTTGTACCCAAAGGGATCCTCATTTTCCTCTATATAATGAGGTTTTGATTTTTTTTTTTACTTTAAAGTTGATAGTGAAATAATAAGTGATTCAAGATTTGATAATTTTTGGTTATTGATAGTATCAATGTTTTACAAATCAATAAAAACTTTGAGGCAGAATAAAAAACTTTAGCATGCTTCATCACATCCAGTACTTTTTCTATCAGATATTTTAAGTAATATTACAAAATTCCAATAATTTACTATGTATTAGTTCTAATTATTTAGAGATATAAAAATATAACATTTTTTTGTTTATAGCAAACTATTGTTTTTCTTATAAATATATGATAATTTTCAAAATATGAAGGAGAAGGTCCAAAAGGATTCACTTTTTGTTTGTGGTCATAAAGGAATAAAAAATAGTTAACAACTATTTATTTCACCCCAATTTGTTGAAAACGACTAAAAATATTTTGGCAATGCAGGATAATAAGACACGAGAAAAGAAAAACTAAGATAGTGTCAAAATCGATGTTATATAAGTAAAAACAAAATAATATAAAAATGAACAAAAGGAAGTAAAAAGATGTACAATAATAATTATTAATTTAAAAAATCATAAACTGCTATAATTATGAATTTTCGTTAATCAAATATGAAAAATAATTGGGTTATATTTTGCTTTGTTGTATATCCTCATTATTACATTTCTTAATTTGATTTCATCCTCACACAAGACTGAAAAGACAGGAAACTGCACTATTACAGCACTTACTGGACAAACGGTCTAAACTTCCAACACATTATATAAGACTGATCTACATGACAATAATAAGGCCCCTCTGGACATACGGAGTTGAGCTTTGGGGCTCCGCTAAACCTTCGAATTCCTCTCGTATCCAATCCTTACAATCCAAAATCCTTCGTAAAATCCTTAATGTTCCTTATTTTGTTACTAATAAAACCATCCATAAAGACTTAAATGTTCGTTATGTAACGGATCTAGCTCGAACCCGATATCATTCCTAACCACCCAAACCCACTAGTTTCTAACCTTGCTTCCTTTTCCATTCCTGGCAATCCTCCGAGGCCCCTGAAAAGAAGATGGCCTCGTGACCTTATATTGTAAAATGTTTTTAGAGATCTAATACTGGATAGTTTCTCTACATGCTGTTTCATATCACTATCATTATGTCATTTTGATTAAATTTACTTGTTGTATTTTTTATAAATCAATAAATAAAAAAATAAAAAATAATTTGATTTCAATTTTCATTTATATTTACACTGGTTTTAACACTACCTTAGTTTATTTTTTTTTAAATTTTATTATACTACTTTTTAAAATATTTTTATTTGTTTTCGTATCTTTTTTAGCCCTAACGATGCTCTGTAAAGTTGAGCGAAACGTCGACCTATATATATTTTTTATTATATTAGTTATTGGAAATTATTGCTCTATCAATTTTATTGTAAAGTTATTGTATTTAATGAGAACTTTCTTTGTTTGAATTTTTATTATTTCATTAAATCCTTACAACCCATAAGATCAGTATGGGACACGGAAAACACCATTGTAAATGTTGTTTCTGTTTAATTCTCTAATTGATCGTGTGTAAGTAATGTCGTAATTATCACCTCTTACACACTCTGTCTTTAGATAAACTTTCGACCGGGCATTTGGAAAAGAGCCAAATCGCCTTTACCTAATACGTTAAGCCTGGACTTTCACAATCTGGTCCAACTATGCTTTTAGAACTGAAGGGACATAAAAATAAAGAAAAAAGAAGGAAACTTTGCCGAACAAACTAACTAATTTAATCTAACTGCATGCGGCAAACTATAATATATGTACGTACAGTAGATGCCAGAATTTCTTATTTGCAATGTTTTTGAATGATATTCTCCTCGCCAATTTTAATAGTCCAAGAACCCGAGGAAAGAAGTTATTATATCCCAATTTACAATTGCTTCATAGAAATTATAAATATATTGCGTGATTTACTATCATTCAGACTTTCAATGTGGGATTAATGCACTTGTATGTTTTACTACAGTTTAAGTTTATGTTTACCTATTTTTTTCGGTCCTATACTCTAACACGACTTTGTATATTCACAAAACCTTGAGTTTTTCAATCCTAGGTTTAAAAAAATGACAAAAAGTTGGAGATAGTGATATATATTTTGAATAAAAATGTTTTGATTTTATAACGTCACTTTTACCCTTCGTCGTCAACCTGCCGACTGCCCTAAAGTATCTTTTCATAATGTTGCTCTTATCCCTGTAGAGCAGATCCGCTACCTTGGACTGCCCCTGGACAAACGACTAACCTGGAATCCTCACACAAGACTGTAAAGACAGGAAACTGCACGTCGATTCCGACTATTACAGAACTTAATGGATAAACGGACTAAACTTTCAATGGATTACAAAAGACTGACTTACATGTCTGTAATGAGGCCAATTTGGACATAGTGAGTTAAGCTTTGGGGCTCCACTAAACCTTCTAATTGCTCTCGTATCCAATCCTAACAATCTAATGCTCCTTACTTTGTCACAAATAAAACCATCCATAAAGACCTTAATGTTCCATATGTAACCGATTTAGCCCGAACTAGATATCATTCCTTCTATTATAAACTCCCTAACCACCTAAGCCCCCTAGTTTCTATCTTTGCTTCCTCTTCCATTTCTGACGTTCCTCCGAAGCGCCTGAACTGATGGCCACGAGATCTACTATTGTAAAAACGTCATTAGAGTCCTACCAATGCGCAGTTTCTCTACACGCCTGTATCACTCTATTATAAACTAAAATCAAATTTACTTGATGTACGTATATAAATGTACAGTGGTGAATTTTAATAAGAAAAATTTAATAAAATTTCATAATGTTGTTTTACTAAGTAATCATTTCTGTGTAAACTGACATTTAATATGACATAAAATTTGACGTACCAACCGTGGGTAAGAAGAATAAAAATGGTAGCTGTTTCATACCGTTACAAAAATATTTTTAAGGCGAAATTTATTTTTGTTTTTTTTTAGTTCTGATGCGAGTTCTGTTGGTGTCCTCACGATTTCTATGAATTTTACTCATGAGAAAATATTGTATTGTTGCTAGAGAAACTGATAAACGCCCTGATTTGCACAGTTTTTTTCGCCAGAAATATTTTTGAGGCGAAATTATATTTCTTGAGTTTTTAGGAGTTCTGATGAGAGATCTGCTGTTCCCCTCCTCCCCGCGATTTCTATAAACTATCCTTATCAAATAACATAACATAATACATATACATACATAACATAATATAACATCGTATTGTTGCCAGAAAGAAAGATAAACTGTCTGATTTGTGCAGATTCTTTCGACGAAATATTTTTCAGGCGATTTTTTCGTTTTTTAGTTGTTCTGTACCCTCCCCCCCCCACGAATTATGTAAATTATCCTTATGGAAAAATACCGTATTGTTGCAAGAAAGAAATATAAACTGTCTGATTCGTCCGATTTTGTTGACTTAAAAATATTTATGAGTTGAAATGATTTTTTTAGGTTTTTTGGAGTTCTGTTGGCCCCCTCGCGAGTTATATAAATTATTCTTATGAAAAATATTGTATTGTTGCTAGAAAAAGAGATAAACGGCCTGATTTCCGCATTTTTTTTCGACTAAAAACTATTTTTGGGGTTTTTAGGAGTTCTGATGAGAGTTCTTTTGCCCCCTCGTGAGTTCTATAAATTATCCTTATGAAAAAATATCGTATTGCTGCTAGAAAAAAAGCTTCATATCAATAAAACTACTTACAAAAATAAAAAACTATATAACATCATTTTAAATATATTAAATTTTATAAATTCTGAGTTCTATAAATTATAGCTATAGATCTTATTACGTTCAATAGTTTCTGAAGTACAGCCTATGCCTTCCTATACTACATCCTCTAGTTCAAGGAGACCTAGTTTATTTTCTTCTTCCAACTCTTTAAGTTCTCAGAGAGTATAATTGAGCCTTTCAGCCAATACACTGGATCTGGAGATATAGAAGGAATCAATATCCACTACCCGAAGACCCCTTTCATTATCCTTTGCTAAGGTTCCTTTTGATGGGCGCTATATTCGAGAGTGGTCCCAGGGGATGCAGGCCCTATGTAAATGTCGGGTTCAATGGGGTCTGCATTAAATTGTGGGAAAAGCCCGGGCTTCTACAAAGGCCTCATCTCTTATTTCCATTGCAGCTAAGCAGCACTAAAGGGATTGACCGCTGCTGAGTCCATTGCCCGTTGAATTAAATGTTGAGTGCACCCCATTAGGTCGATGCGGTCGCAATGACCCTCGCCAATATTATCCCCATCGATTCGTGTAATCATTTCATCTAAATGGGCTTTTAAAAGATTTCGCCGGCTAAAAAATAACTTGGATACAATTTTCGTTCTTAATCCAAGTGTCTCTTCTGTTTTTTTTTTTAATACTGTATTTATTGTTATTTACAACTGTATACATTTATGCACATCAAATAAATTTGCTGTAAGTGATATTATGACATGATACAAACATGTGGAGAATCTACCCATTGATAGAACTCCAAAAACATTTCTAAAGGAGAAGATCTCGAGGCAATCTTCTTTTCAGACGCATAGGAGGATTATTTGGTAGTGAAGGAAAAGCCTTCAAACCAAAAAAAAATTTAGGTTGGTGTTAAAATATTCAAGTTGTGAGGATTTTTCTCATATGCGACAAGTGTATTCAATTTATAACGTGTTTTTCCTCGAGAGAAAACTTTAAGAAATTAGCAGGAACTTCATTAGGTACGTATATTTACTATGCATTGTATTTCTATACTGTAAATGTATGTTAGGGTGGTCTTTATAATGAAAATTTGTCTTTTTTTATACTTTTCTTAAGCTTAAATAAACCTAATATAAATCAAAATTTGATATTTTAAAAATACGTTCGAGAGAGCTAAATAAGAAATGTGAGAAAAACTCTCACGCGCGGCCATCTGTGTTAAAATTACCTAGCGACCGATAACGGGTTAAAGGTGGGACAATATAAGAGAATGTACAATCCATTATTGTAATAACTTTTGCAGAATGGATTTCGTTTGCCTCGAAAGTGATGGTTTTGCTTCCATATGTAGTTCGATGTGCTTCGGGTTTCCTACTCTTAGTTGGCTGATACACATTAACTTTTTTTTAATTTAATCTATATGTTGGATATGCTTAAAGTTTAAATTAATTGAAACTGCAATGTCATTGGTACATGGGGTTGCTGTTTGAGTTAAATGTT
Source organism: Halyomorpha halys (assembly GCF_000696795.3). Lineage (NCBI taxonomy): Eukaryota > Metazoa > Arthropoda > Insecta > Hemiptera > Pentatomidae > Halyomorpha > Halyomorpha halys. Next base: position 198,760 of record NW_027111775.1, read on the forward strand.
CAATTGATATTTTGGAAAAGAGTTCAAGAGGAGAAAAAAGGGAGAACTTTTATTCACCCCAATTTTTGATTACTTTACTGAAAACTATGTATAATAACTAGTCAAAAATTGATGAGTCTGTCAAGTATAGGTAGGGGGAATAAGAAATGGTGGCTGTTGTCCGAACAACTATAAATCAATTTATTTGAGCAAATATCATGAAAATTACTATTCCTACGAAGGTAAATGTCATAAACTTCTTTATAGTCCATTAAACTAGCTTTAATATGAGTGCTAATAGACATGTATACGTCACATAGTTCCTGAGATATAGACTCAAAATAAATTAACTAACTACTGCTATTTCTGTACATTTTTAAGAAATTTAGCTTTTTAAAAAGCTATATTTCGAGAACTATTGGACGTAAATACCTCTTTTAGGGCTAATATTGGAGTAAATTTACTCTTCTTTAAATAATGTACTCTTAGATTTTCTAGGGTTGTTGGTAGTTTTTAAGATATAGAGATCCGAATGAAAAATTAGTTTTTTTTTTAAGGTTTTGAAACCACCGCCATTTTTTATTTCCCTTACCTATACTTGGAAGACTCATCAATTTTGACAAGTTATTATACCTAGTTTTTATTAAAGTAATCAAAAATTGGGGTCAGATAACTGCCTTTTTTTCTTCCCGGCTCTTGTTCTAATGTTGTAAATTCTAATTTTTAAGTTTTTAGATAGAAGGCGCGACCTAAGAAGTTTTGAAATTGAAAAATAACAAGCACTTCCCGCCTTCAACCTCGCTTTTATTACCTCATCAATTTTGTTTTTTCTAGTTATCGTAGAACCTAAATACTTAAACCTATCTATATTTTCAAACTTATTACCTTCTATATCTATATCACCTAAATTGTTCTCGTTTTTACAGCTAACCATATATTTTGTTTTATCTGTATTTATTTCATGATCTAGTTTCTTACTGGAGTTTATTAACGCGGTTGTATTTAGTTCCATAGTTTCTTTGTTTTCACTTAATACACAAGCACCGGTATTTTACCACCCAAAGTTAAACCCTTTTCGGTATTCATCACACTTTTAATGACGTATTCTAGTGCTAGATTAAATAAGATAGGTGATAAAGAACCCCCTTGTTTTAAACCCGACCTGACCTCGAATTTCTCAGAATAATGATTACCGATTCGTACCTTATTATACGTTTCGGTCATGCACATCCCTACGAGATTCACTAACTTCTTTGGTACTCCCTGTTCAATCAGAATATTATACAGCTTCTGGCGGTCAATAGAATCGTAAGCCTTTTGGAAATCTATATAAAGTTTAAGAACTACCCTGTTGTATTCCAACTTTTTCTGCAATAATATTTGAGGTAATGAAGTTTCGGTTGAATACTTTTGATTTATATTTATTGAACATAGGAAACTATCCGTATACTTAAAAGACTTTAGTGATGGTGTTTATGAATATAATAATAAAATTGAAGTTAGTAACCAAATTAAATGATATGGTAAAGTTATACTAATATTTCGCTCTAGCACGGGGCCATTTCAGTTATCGGCTTTAGAATCAATAGTCCCACTTCGTGGATTATGGATGAATCCGTTTTGCGACTCTGGACGTGAAGTATCGCCATATCATACTCGTATTTAACAACATATGAGTGGGATAAAATAAATAAATATGAGTATTGGTATCTATAAATAAGTAGATAATAACTTAAGATTTCATAAATGTTGTGTAGTTTGATAATTAAATATCAACTAAAAAGATTATTTTAATTCTGAGATTAATATATATATATATATATATTTCATAAATGTTGT